>NC_056749.1:659833654-659863654 GCF_019279795.1 Protopterus annectens | reverse complement strand
GAGGCTGAGACTGAACACTGTTGTTAGGGGTGTGGTTAAATCATGCTTCATGTTGTTTAAGATGCATCCAGGAATATTGTCATGACCCATTAGTTCAGTATTTTAGCTTTTGATAACACTTGTTGGGCTTGGTCTTGATAGCTGGATGTAAGCCAGTTTCAGGTACATCTTGAGGTGCAGATGGAGGGGAGAGAGGTGCAAAGCTAGAGCTAAATTTAGCAGACAGTAAGTTCACTATATCTTCAGCCTCAGTGAATATAACATTATTCACAATCAGCTCAGTGCATTGCTGCATTTTCAGTGCATTGCTGCGTTGTGATTTTGAGATTAGAAACATAACTAAAAAAATGACTTGTAATTGTCTTTGGCTTGGGAAGCTATTTTATCCTCAAACTTGGCATCAGTGGATTTCTATTAGGTTCCCGAGTTGTCTGTTTTTTCACTGACAAGGGCTCTAACATTTTGGGAATTAGTCTTCTTACTTTTGGATAAAATTATCTTTCTTTTCTAGTAAAGCTTGTGGATATTATAGCTCCACTATGTGGGTTTGTTTCTATAGTTTGTCCTGCACATGTTCCTAATGGATATAGATGCATATATGTAGCTGTTTACATGCTGGCATAGTGTGGTGGTGCACATTTCTACATATTCAGAGGGGTTAGCTGGGTTTGGTTGGGATTTGAAGCTTGACAATGTATCATTTAGGAGCAGGTAATTTGGCAGATAAATTTCTAAATGTACCTTGAGTGGACGTGATCTCTGGTTTTGATTTTATTTCAAAGTAAGAAGCCTTGTGTCCAGACCTAACAAGTGGTAAAGATATGTAGGGGGTGGTTCAAGATGTTTCTATATGATTCTGGACAAGATCCAAGATGGCATTCCTCCTAGTAGGTACTCTGACTAATTCTTCCAGCACATTTGTTTTGACAACATCCAAGAATCTCTGTACTTGTACAGTAGTGGTGGTGTAGGTTTCCCAGGCTATAGTTGGATAGTTTAGATCACCTAGGAAAATGGTATTGGGTTTAATACTGAGTGATTCTAGTTTCTGTAAATAGGTGTTGTGGCTTTTTTTTGTCATAGAAGGAGATCCATAGTTAGCTAGTACATAGTACGGGACCTTTCTGATGGTTACTTGGACATAAAGAAGATCTAGTGCATCATGTTGCTTTACCAGCCTTGATGTGAGCCTCTTCTGTATGTAGCCCTTCACCTTTTTTGCCCCATCCTGTGCGGTAGATGGTCCAAACATGTGGAAGGCATTATAGCCCTGCACAGCCAGAGTGTTCTCTGCTATTTTAAACCATGTATCATTCACTATGCAGATGTCAATGTCTTCCAGGGTAAGAAGGGCTTGTAGGGAGTGGAGTCTCTTGTTCAGGCTCCTATCATTGATCAGTAACACCTTCACATTTTTCGTTCCTTGTTTTGTTATGTTGGTAGGTTTATCAGGCTGGCATTGCCTAAAAAGGTACTATGGGGTTAGACAATATCTTTGCCAATGATTAGAACCCTAGAGGGGACAGATTCAGGCCATCCTCAATGAAGCAGCATGATCAAATATATCCTCCCAGGCTGACAAATATTGGACCCACTTTGAATAACACCAAAAACTAAGCCAGTTATTGAAATCAATTATCTTGTGCTCATATTGCAGCATCATCTTTGGAGAAAGTAGAATGCTGCTCAATGCTAGGCTCATACCTGCCTTGGACACAAAGTCTGAGAGCTCCATAATGTCTCTCTTCATATAATCCAGGGAGGTACACCTCAAGTCACTGACACCAGCATGAACTATGACTGTGGCATATTGGTAATTGCTGTTCAAGGACACGCATGATCTGATGGATTCTGGTGCCAGAGAAGCAACTAACTGACATTCTTTCCTTGCTCAGTCTGGTAAGAGTCACATCTGTATATCTTACAGTGGAGTCACCTATAGCAGGAATATTTGGTTGGCTTGATGAATGGATTACGGGCTCAGAATTTGTGACTTTGGATCTCATTGTGTTGAGTGTGCTTTGTGCCTAAGATATGCTTTTGAGGTTTTTGAGGTTTAGGCAAGTTAATCTTTAGAGCCTCAGCATTTGATGGATTATGTGTATTGTGATGGCCTTGGAGAGATATAACGTGGTGTACTGCTGATGATTTTGCTGCCAGAGTTTACTGTGTGTGAGATTTTTGCCTCCAATCAACTCTCTAAGTTTATAACAGCAATATTTAAAAATTGTCCCTATTTTTAGACCTTTGTCCCCCCATTTTTAATGGCTTTGTCCAGATATCTTGCTCTAAGAGGGTGAGAGGTAGGCATGTAATCATTTCATTGATCTACATGTTTCTATCCTTCTTGAAACTTACCTCAGTCTCCTATATATCCCTGCATTATATGGTCATATTTTATCATCTCTTTTTAAATGAATGCTCTTCTTATGTCAGTGTTGACATTCCATGTAAGGTTTATTTGAAACTTTGTACTGTCTCATATTTATTAAGTTTATAACCATAGTTATTGTGCCATTGTTGTATGTTGCTTATATTTTTGTACCTTCTGGCCTAGGTTGCACCTGAAAAGAGTCTGGAACAATACAGTTAATTTGTCAGCAAATGTATCAGTTAATCAATTAATCACTCAATCAATTGGTTAATTAATTGTGTCATGTTCAGCAATTCCAAGGTAATTTGTTGATACTGCTGAAAACATTTATATGACTTGCCTGCCTTTCATACTGTTGTTTACATTGTCTATTCCTAAACAGCTAATGTCTGCCTGCAAAACATTTTTGTCAGTACAATGCATATTGTTTTAATTTTTTCCTTAGGTAAGCCTGTTTTCTCTATCCAGGTCTTATTGGTCTAGAATCAGAGACAAGTTGTACAGTATGCTGTGTGCCCTTGTGCTACAATCGACAACATGCAGCCTGGTGCAGTCTCAGTACCTAGGCTGGCAACCCCCCCCCCCACAAACACACACACACGCACACACACGCACACGCACACACACACACACACACACACACACACACACACACACACACACACACACACACACACACACACAGGACAGCCTATGTCTTTGCTCCACCCCTACTATGGGTTCTGTGCAATCCTAATAACAATTCAGAGTCACATGTTGTGCTGTGGTGTAATGAGACCAAATGCACGGAAGAAGATACAAGTAAATATATGCATAAAGACACACACATGAAATGGAGTAATAAAATGTGGTCCTATTGATATTAAAATGTATGGACTATGAACACAGCCACAATTCATGGTCATCTATAGAGGAAGTTGTACAACTGTGTGCACCTGCCCCTAAACTTACAAAGCACACAGGAAAATGTTGTCATTGCATATAACAAGAACATACAGAGCTGCAGTAGTCATCTCGCAGCAGTAGTGCTGTCAGGTCCAAACAACATGTCTGTGTGGTGCTATCCAGTGCTACTCTAATGGTACCATCTCTGGCCTATAGCAGGTTTTGAAACTAAGGCAGGTAAAGCATATTCCATACTAACTACAGGTACCTTTTACAAACAACTATTGGACACAGTGGTTATATAAGAGGCATTCACCACTAAAATAGGCAACAAATTCTTAGATATGATTTTAAATGTGCGGGATCATATATGGCTTTAGCAAACAGCAAGTGATAGCTAACACTGAGTTACTTCTCAGGCACTAGCCACCTCACTGAAGTAATTGGTGCCATAGACTGCACACGTAGCAAGAAAGGCCACACTTGGCCTATAGCCACAAATGTATGTGAACAAAAAATGCTTTCATTCTGTGAACTGCCAGGTAGTGTCTGACATCATAGCCAATATGTCTTAACAGCATTGTGGCAGTTCACGCAATTCACATATATGGCATACATCTCAGCTATATTTCCACTTCCTGCATGCTGAAATTCTTCAGGGACGTCTAGTCCTGAAAAGTGCAGGCATTGTGGTTAATGTTAAACTATATTGCTATATTTCAAATGTGTCCATATGTTGAAAACCCCTACAAGTTCACACTCTGCTACACATGATATTATTTACCCACTGGAGCCCTGACCCATGACACTTGTACATAGCCCACAGAATGTGCCTGAACAACAGTAAAATATTAAACATACTCAAACCCACAGCATTGCAGAGCATTTACTCAATCTGCTCTAAACCAGCTTCCACTTGTTTGACATGACTGGTGAGTAGAATTCTCTATTATAATCCTGCCATAGTCTGCATAATATTCTTAGAAAGTTGTAAACTATACAATCAAGCACTGAGGAGATAGGCTGGGAAGCTTACTATAGTCAGACAGCGCACACACAAACACACACACACACACAGACACACACACACACACACACACACACACACACACACACACACACACACACACACACACACACACACACACAATCAACACAGAAGGTTCATCTGCACCTTTGTCCAGCAAGTGTGTGGTGGAACAGCAACAAACAGGCTCTGTGCAATCACTCTCCAGATAGCAAAAGGTGCAGTATGGGTCAGTGCAGACAAACAGCAATGTCTATTCCACAAATATTGGCCCCAGCAAGCACATGATGACAGCGCAGTTTCACACAAATCAAATCTCATGAATGCAGTGTACATATCAGGCTACAATGGCCAGTATATAGCTGAGCCACACTGTGAATTAGACATTCCCACATCAACCACACAGGAAAGAGGGTGAGTGAAGTGGGTCATAGCCTTTGTTATGTATGCAGAAGGCTAGGGAAGTGTCCTGCAAATGGAGAGTGAGTCATGACGTCTAATGATGAGGGATGATGGAGCATGTTATATTTCCAAATAAGGATTGTGTACTCCAAAATGGCCTCCCTACACGACCACCACCACTGGCTTGTACCCTCCCCTGATGTTGGTCAACACTGGCAGTGACAGTTGTCCTCCAGAGTGAGGTGGAAATGACAACAGTGTATACCACCACAGACTGGATACAACCAGTCATTACTGTCCCCTTACCTTCCACGTCCTCATGGATTCCATTCAATACAGCACTGAAGTCCATGCTGGACTGAGTTGCAGCAGATCACTCCTGGATGATCCCACAGTATATCTGATAATGATCCTCAGTGTTGCTTGCATATCAGGGGCCCAGGAAGAAATTGAGAACATCTGTGAGGCTGCACTGTGGTGGGAAAGCCAACTTAAAGTTCAGTTTATAATCCATTGTCACGCACTTGCGGATGGAGCATTGCTGAAGGATGCAGCCACTGGGAATACCACTCTCATATGGTATGGTATGTAGTCATGCTGAGAATTCCAATGGAAGGAAGCACATACACAGGAAGGTACACAAAACATAGCTGTGCACACACTTTCAGGGGCTGTACACTTCATCAGACTGCCTACAGATAAAAATTATGCTGCTATTCCTCCCGATAACATTAGCGGAATATACCGTATGGCTTCCCAAATCTGCATGACGTAGATTAAAGGCTTGTGATCACTGACCATCATTTCCAATAAGAAGTGTTGACATGTCTGTTAAATTATTCCGTCCAATGTAAGTACAAGGTCATTCTTCTCTTCAGTGCAGGTCCAGATGATAGATTTGGTTAGCAATTACCATCATTATGTCCTGCCCCTGGCTATTGTGAGAGTTCCTCAACAGAGGCATTCTGGTCCCTGACTGACAAGTAGTGTACCTGTATTGCCTAAGGTGACCTATCCTCAGCTGGAACATGTGGCGGAGGCTGCAACGGAGAGAGCAGTGGGTGAATAAAAGTATCAGGTGGAGAGCTTCCTGAAGTGGACTGCAAATCCATTTTACCATCCAGCCCCAACCACTGGGCTAGCAGAGGCGAGTGTGACTCATACCACTGACCACCCTGATCTCAGTAGTGTTCCTCTGGGCCAGAATGGGAGGTAATGCATCAGCTGCTTGTACATCACCCTATGCCCAGCCATGTTTTCTCCCTTCATCTTTTGTAACACCTAATATTGTGTGATTTATCTAACACTCCCCATCACCATTTGTCTATCCCGTGTTTGTTTCTGCTCATCATGTCTCTTTATCCTACTGTATGCATGTTTATCCATGTGTGTCTGTGCTGCACAGTGTTTATCTGTCTGCCCCCCCCCACACACACACACATGTACCATCCTAGCCCCCTTTCCTACTCAGCTTTCCCTTTCACACTTTCCTGTTTTTCCTTCTCTCCAAAAATGGAGTCTTATCTCCACACCAAAAGTTGCTGACCTCACCATACCTCCTAATTGTCCAGATTTGTGCAGAATATCCAGGTTTTTGCTTCATATTTTTGGTATGTTCTACATAAAATTTGTGGCCTTCTGGCAAATCAATTTAGACTGAAGTCACTAAATAATGATAGACATTTGAGTTTCAGATCTTATATGTTTCTGAAAATGCATGTTAACACAAAAACATTTATTATAGCAACTTTCTAAGTTTATATGAACAATATTTAAAATGTGTCCCTATTTTGTGTCTTTTTCCTCCCGTTTATTTTTGATTTTGTCCACATTTCTTGTGCTGAGTTTGAGAGGTATGCCCCTTCTTGTCTGATACACTCCTACATGTTGTCCTTTTGTGAATCCCCTGATTGCTTTTCCACTTTGTTCTGCTTCTCTGTATACTCATTTCCTTCTCTTTTATGAATCTAACAGGTATCTACATGTGTGACACCACTGATGGCTCGTTATCTACATGTGCGACACCACTGATGGCTCGGTATCTACATATGTGACACCACTGATGGCTTGTTATCTACATATGTGACACCACTGATGGCTCGGTATCTACATGTGCGACACCCCTGATGGCTCGTTATCTACATGTGTGACACCACTGATGGCTCGTTATCTACATGTGTGACACCACTGATGGCTCGTTATCTACATGTGCGACACCACTGATGGCTCGTTATCTACATGTGTGACACCACTGATGGCTAGTTATCTACATGTGTGACACCACTGATGGCTCGTTATCTACATGTGCGACACCACTGATGGCTCGTTATCTACATGTGTGACACCACTGATGGCTAGTTATCTACATGTGTGACACCACTGATGGCTCATTATCTACATGTGCGACACCACTGATGGCTCGTTATCTACATGTGTGACACCACTGATGGCTCGTTATCTACATGTGCGACACCACTGATGGCTCGTTATCTACATGTGTGACACCACTGATGGCTAGTTATCTACATGTGTGACACCACTGATGGCTCGTTATCTACATGCGACACCACTGATGGCTCGTTATCTACATGTGTGACACCACTGATGGCTAGTTATCTACATGTGTGACACCACTGATGGCTCGTTATCTACATGTGTGACACCACTGATGGCTCGTTATCTACATATGTGACATCACTGATGGCTCGTTATCTACATATGTGACATCACTGATGGCTCGTTATCTACATGTGTGACACCACTGATGGCTCGTTATCTACATGTGTGACACCACTGATGGCTCGTTATCTACATGTGTGACACCACTGATGGCTCGTTATCTACATGTGTGACACCACTGATGGCTCGTCATCTATATATGTGACACCACTGATGGCTCGTTATCTATATATGTGACATCACTGATGGCTAGTTATCTATATGTGTGACATCACTGATGGCTAGTTATCTACATATGTGACACCACTGATGGCTCGTTATCTACATGTGTGACACCACTGATGGCTAGTTATCTACATGTGTGACACCACTGATGGCTAGTTATCTACATATGTGACACCACTGATGGCTCGTTATCTACATATGTGACACCACTGATGGCTCGTTATCTACATATGTGGCATCACTGATGGCTAGTTATCTACATATGTGACACCACTGATGGCTCGTTATCTACATATGTGACACCACTGATGGCTAGTTATCTACATATGTGACACCACTGATGGCTAGTTATCTACATATGTGACACCACTGATGGCTCGTTATCTACATATGTGACACCACTGATGGCTCGTTGCAAATGATATATGACTGCTTAGCTAACTGTGGTGCTTGGAGGTATCTTACTCAGGAATGCAGTAACATAGCATAGATGATTCAATCACTTCTTTTATATTGAGATGTAAAAGTCAAATGTTCATGTTTTCTGTTGTTGGCAGATCATGCTCTGTAACACACAGGAGCTCCACGGATTGTGTTTTGCACTTCTGTGTATATGTTTCTCTGCATTGTTTTGTTGACCTGTACAGTTTCTCTGCACATTTTAGTCCTCTTGCACAGCTAGTGTGTGGATTATTTATGTATCCCACAATGCAGCTAGTCAATCATAAGTACTACATGTTTTCATTTGGATAGGCAGTGCCTCCCTGTGTCACCATGTAGTGTCACTAAGGCCTACACAGATGTGCCATGTATTTCTGTGAATCTTAGTCATTTTAGTATCAAAATTAAGAACATTTATAAAATAAATGATTTAGCAAATTAATGAACATCTTATTTATCTGTCTTTCCTTAAAGACTTAAATTTTGTGTGTACATCCATCCATCCATCCCTTTTTCCCATTTTGCACATGGGGTCGGGGTGTCGCTTCCCTCTCCTTTAAATGTGTTTATAATTTTCAGGAGCAGCAGCTTATAGAAACCTACTAATGAAATACCAAAATATTTCCTGCTTTCTGACTTTAGGATGAAGGAAAGTCTAATGCTTAGCTACAGCACTTGCTGATAATTTTCCAGATTATTTGAAATTACATTTCAGGTTATAACATTTTTTTCTGTACAAGGTATATGATCAGTGCTAATTCCTTTGTAAATTAAACAATGCTGATGTACTTCTCTGAATTCAGAAATGTTTATCTCTTTCCATCTTTTTGAAACCTACACATAATCTAAAATGGTAATTACCATGGCACCCAGAAATGAGAGATCAGGAAGTAATTTACTGTTTCCTGGAGATATTCAGTAGCAACCCAAGTCTATAATGCTCTCAGAGTAAAATGCTTGTTTAGAAGTACTGTATCTTGCATTTTAGTAAATCTATTTTTAGACATGTCTAACTTTTCTCTAATTTTCTATTATGATTTGTTAATCACACTGTAGCAAATAACTGTTGAAAGGGTCTTTCTGTTATAGAGTAATGGGAAAGGGGGCCCAGAGTTAGGAAAAGAGTGAAGTATAATTATTTCTAGTGCAAGACACTGCTAACAATTATTTATATTTGCAAACTATGTTCTGTAGAGTTAATCAGTGTACTTGCATATAGTTCTTTGTTCTGGGCTCTTGATATAAAATTCTTATTCCTTTGTGAGTGGCAATAAAATTATATCAGCAATAAAAGCACATTTCAAGTAAAGTGTAAGTCATGACACAGCGTGAACCAAGGCATAGCAGCAAACAGTTCTTCATGCTCTTACAGCAACTAAGGCAGCTGCCCACCTGCCCCCTTCTACTAAACAAGTCAAATGATCTAGGGTTCATAAGTTCCCATCTCCTCGCTGGCTGCTGTTCTCTTACTGACATATGGGAAGCAGATGGGATCTGTCAGAATTGTTAGCAATTTAATTTTATTTGATTATTTTGTTTTAAAATGATTATCAGGAATTAATTACTATAATCAGTACCATGTGGCAGTGGTTTTCGGCAGTTCTGTAGAAATAACTCAGAATTCGCTGGTCCAAGTGGTCATACTCCATCTACTTGAATTTCTATGTTGATTTAATGATAAAATATTCAGACAGTGTTCTCCACCTCATGTGCTTCTTTAGATTTCTGTATTCATACACTGATTTCTGTTGATAGTTCCTTGTTTATTAAACTATGTTTTAGGTAATATAGTGTGTGACTATGTGAGGTATTGCCAGCTATGCCAGGAGAAGTAAGGAAGTGGATGTGTAACATATGTCAACATACCTAGCTGGAATTTTACAAATAACTATGTCATTTGTATGTCAAACTGATTTGTACAGCTGCTGTGTTGAAAATGTATTTGTAAAGTTGCTTGTGTAAAAAATGTACCAACAGTGGGTCCTGACTAAACTGTAACTGATTAAATGCCTATGTTTTAACAGAGGATACTGGAAGACAAGAGGTTAATCTCAATCCACCTGACTTTGAAAAATATTTTGAAATTAAATTATTGGGCCTAGGTGATAAAGATGTTATCTCACAGTTTTAAATGAAGCCAGAAATGCAAGGTCTGTTAGAAGCAAGATTTGTTAGTCTCTGTAGGAAGAGCAGAAGTGTTAAAATTGTTTTTCAGCTTCCAGATGCTGCAATAAACTTTAGCAAACTTGAGATATGTCCTGTAACCCATATGTGCTAAATCCCGGCAGCTTCTAGCCAAGGGGGTAACATGGAAACAGAAGTCTGATGACCAGATGTATGTGATGTCATTCTGTAATCCATCAGCAAAATGATATTTTAATACTAGGTGAGACTGAATTCTCATACTACTCTGTTTTTGCAACCTGACAAGGTAGGATCCCTCACCTACTTCATCTTGCCTTGCTCTAGTAATTAAACAAGGGAATAGTAATTCTTTAGATCAGTTAGGAAAATATAGTGAGATTAGTTAAGTATTGTTTTTCTGTATCTGTGTGAATCTATTCATCTGTGTTATTTTAATATTAACTGGTGTTTATTGTAAATAGATATTCTGTATTTTCATGTTCTTTTATTATTTATTATTAAATATATTTAAACGTTTCATTGTGGTTGTTCCTTTAGAAAATATTTTAAACTTTGAGAGTACTTATATTTATTTGGTGACTATGGCGACTCCTGAAAGCCTTACTGCATTGGCCAAAAGCTATCATTTGTATTAATATTATTTTGACTCAGTATTATTAGGTACCCTTGCAAGAGCCCTAGAGTAGGTGGCTTTGGTGTGTCTGGTGGTGGTGTAACTACCTTATAGTCTGGGCAGAAGGGGGCATAGTTAGTAAATCTGCACCAGCCTTTTCCAGGTGAGTGTGTGTGTGTGTGTGTGTGTGTGTGTGTGTGTGTGTGTGTGTGTGTGTGTGTGTGTGTGTGTGTGTGTGTGTGTGTGTGTGTGTGTGTGTGTGTGTGTGTGTGTGTGTGTGTGTGTGTGTGTGTATGAAAATCAAATCTCAAAGAGTGTGTGTAACAGTTGCTTGGAGCAGGGGCATGAAACACTGTTTTCATAGAGAAAGTGCTGGACAACTTGGCTTGGACACTCAGCTGAGGACTCAACTCTACAGCTGTGTCAGTGGGGAGTCTTATTGGGGACCTGGAGGGAGACAGAGAGAGAGTGTGTTTCCTGTGTGATCTTAAGGGAAATTGTGCTTCATGCAGAAAACATCTGGAAATAATGTGTGTGTGTGTGTGTGTGTGTGTGTGTATGTGTGTGTGTGTGTGTGTGTGTGTGTGTGTGTGTGTGTGTGTGTGTGTGTGTGTGTGTGTGTGTGTATATATATATATATATATATATATATATATATATATATATATATATATATGTATATATCCATCTATATCTATCTATATATGTCCTCTGCAAGATCCTTAGAGTAGCTGGCTTTTGAGTGACTTCTGATGGGGTAACTACTTTATAGTATGGGCAGCAGGGGGCAGAGATAGTAAATCTGTGCCAGCCTTTCCCAGGTACATGTGTGTGTGTGTGTGTGTGTGTGTGTGTGTGTGTGTGTGTGTGTGTGTGTGTGTGTGTGTGTGTGTGTGTGTGTATGTGTGTGTGTGTGTGTGTGTGTGTGTGTGTGTGTGTGTGTGAAAATGAAATCTTAAAGAGGGTATGTGTCAGCTGCTTAGACCAGGGACACAAAGAACTGGTTTCACAGAGAGGGTGCTGGAGGACTTGGCTTAGACACTTGGCTGAGGACTAACTCTACAGCTGTGTCAGAGGGGAGCCTTTTTAGTGACCTATAGGGAGACAGAGAGAAACCTAGACAGAGTGTGTACACTGTGTGCTCTTAAGGGAAATTGTGCTTGATGCAGAGAGCTGCATCTGTGTGTATCTATTTTTGTTCCAAGTGAATTTTAGTGGTGAGATTTGAGGCTCCTTGATTACTAGCACAGAGAGTGGATGACACACAGTGAAAGTCATTATTATTATTAGTGTTCTTATTATTATTATTATTATTATTATTATTATTATTATTATCATTATTGTTATTATTATTATTTGATCAGCAACTGTATCTGCTCAGTGTTCTTTACTGGTAGCTTGCCTGACCCTGAATATGTTTGCACATGCATTTAAGTGTAAGCGCTGTGTGACTACAGTTCCAGATGGTAATTTTTCTCTGGCAGTACAGGACACTGGGTTATGACTATCAAATGCTATACAGTTTCATGTTATGGTCCTGTTTGTGATTCTCTCTGTTTCCTTTCACATACTGAGGCCAGGATTTGCAGACACATTTTTAAGTACACACTGTGCCACTGAATGTGAAGCAGCCACTTCTGGGCAGGTTGAGCTTCATAGTACCAGCTAGCAGAGTGGATAAGCAAGAAAACCAGAGATGAAAAAGGTGCATGCAAATGACTGTATAATGACTCACAAATAAAGGCACACAGTCTAATGACTACATAAGGAGATTCAAAAGAGCAAGAATTAAAGGAAGTCATGATTCATAATCGTAAAGTTCATTAGCATGCAACAAGTGGTACACCACTGTAATAGCAAATAGCAAGCAGACACTGTCAGAGTTGTAATAACCAAGACACTTGAACAAACAGTAATACTCATAACCAAGAATGTATTGATAAAGCTCTATTACATCACACCCTGTAGTAGACTATGGCAGCAAGTGGCATAAATCAAAATGATATTGCCAACGGATAAGGTAAAACCAGCTAACTGACCAACTGCTCACAAACTATTTTCATTTGGACAGAGACCGCATTAGGGTATCACTTGAGATGCACTGCCTGCAAACAGTATCATGAATATTACACAGAGTTTCCATACTAGTGGACACTAAGGTATATGTTGTGTTTATTATAAATGCTACAGGGACTTTTGACAGGCAAACAGTAGAATAGTCCATAGGCTACTACCTCATGTAGATTCATTAATTAACAGATCTATTAATTTTCCTTACATGAAAACATTTACATGTTAAACAGCTGGCAAACGGAGAACCATGTAAGTATAACAGTTGTACTGACCAGCAATTATTTGGTGAATTTTTCTACTTTTTCCAAATGTTTGGGATATCTATGCATTCTCTCAACTATTAACATTTGAAGCTATAAAGACATTAGGTTATTATTATGTTGATTTCTAAATTACTGCTTCTCTAGAACTAACCTAAATTCATCCTCTAATACAGTTACTCTATATTCCATTAACAACCAAATATGTCATTTCACAATCCCTCTGCCTTTACAGTGTTATATTGTTATCAGTCATAGCTAGACCAACTCTTTAACTCCATTAATCAACATGGAAATTGCTCTTTAAGATATAATTCCCTACCCTAGTCTCCAAAATCACTAGTCAAGGTCAACACATTTTTTCAGATTTTTTTTTGGATTATTTATACTGATTATTGTTTCTAACAATTTATATATATCACATTTTATTGCCTGCTGCATAGTTTTTAGTGTATTTTATTACTATTAACTAATCTGCACGGGTAACTGATTTGTTTGCAGTTAAAAGCATTCTGTAGAGTCTCTTTGCTCCTTTATCTGTTTAAAAACTTTCATTTTGTGGCTTTCTGTAGTGTTTACTGTCTGTAGGCTAATAGCTTTAGTATTGATCTCCACCCGCTCTCCCTGTTCGTGTCTTGCTCTTATACTTGGTAGCTTTGCAGTTGCCCGTCCCTACTGTAAATCTGATCTCTGACACTCCTCCCAGTCTAGTGTCATTAGCTCATTCTCCCTAATACAGAGAGAACATCTGAGAAGGCCTTCTGTTTCTCCTTTTTCTGTTAAAAAAAAAAAAATTGCCTGCATCTCCATGTGTTCTGACTGTGCTTCTCAAACATTTTGGAAATATAGAGTATATTTTAGAGCATTTATTATAACTGTAATTGCCTTAATATTGCTACAACTCAAGTGCTCTAGGTTGCACTGCATCTGAAGTGTTTGTGTGTTTTAGCTGCTTTTCTGTATATATAGAGTTCTCTGTATATGTAGACTAGCTACTTATTCTGCTGTATTACTGCCTCTTAAATCGTTTTTCAATTGTACACTTGCCTTGCTTCATTTAAAAAGTTTTAAATTGCTAATTTTGTAGAGTTTTAATTGCATTTACTGTTTAGTACATCACACTCACGTGTGTTAGCCTTTTCTGTGTTTATTTACTGTATTACTGCATTGTTTAGCCTGTTTCAACAAAAATAATACTATCTTGTTCGCTCGTTTCCCACCATTCCTAGCCAGTCCATATCCCAGGCTTTGCTGGTTCCAGGACTTTATTTTCTGTATTCACAGCTATCCAGACCTTGCTGTGGTAGAGGGAAGCCCTACTGCTTACCAGTGGGACTGGTGAGCATTGTACTGCCTATCTAACACTAGAGGAGTGGTTTCCAGCTCTGAAATTGTAATTTTATTAGCCTTTTTGGGCCGACTTCTATCCCTTTCAACTTTCTGGCTTAAAAATGCGTGTGTTTGCAGATTTTTCGGATCGTGCATCATTGCGAGGTTACAGTTAAACTATTCCAGGTGCCAGAAAGTCTGCTTTTCAAATATTCCCTTAGAACTAGCTGGTTTCTCAGTAGTAGCACTAAAATCTGAACCCCTGTGACTAGCACTTGCTCTAGAACCTGCTGGAAAGCACTAGGAAGCCTGAAACTGATACAAGCACTCAACTCTCCTTGTTAATAAGGATAAATTAATCGTAGGCACTAAACAGCAATTGCAAAGTACTTTGCAAAGATAAGGGAAAACAGCTCCTAAACTTTATAAAAAAAATCACCTAAACAGGCATGTCCGAGGGTCAGCTTCCGGTGATTTCTCCTGTCCACCTGGTGAATCTGGGCATACTGGGGCAATGCAGCAACTGCCTCATGTACACAGACAATCCTCTCCTCCTACCACCCAACACTACAACCTGCAAGAGATGCACTTACATAGCCAAACTGGAAGCAAAGCTCTCTCTGGCCAAGATTGTGCTAGACAGCCAAGAGGAGAAGGTTAACACCTGCACTACACCTCTAGCAACTCATAGCCCTTCAAATCCCACACCACCAACATCCACACATAGCAACACTAAACCCACATATGCGGAGGCCCTTAACATTAACCTGCTCAAGCAACAAAGACCTCTGAAGCTGAAACGCAAACAAACACCGGTCACAACCAAAGTGACATAGCTCACAACACCAGTGTGCCACCCAACAACAGCCCATAAGGCAAGACAATGTACTCAACACTTTAGTCATAGGTGACTCTATAGTCAAGCACACTGATGTATCACTCACCAGGCTGAACAAGGAGAAAATTACAGTCAGCTGCCTGTCGGGTGCAAGGATCCGACACATAATGCATGCACTCAAGTCACTCCACAACAAGTACAAATACGACTCTGTCATTGCCCATGCTGGAGTGAATGACTTGAGACGTACCTCCCTGGACTACATGAAAAGAGACATGGAAGAGCTCTTGGATCATGTGGCCCAGGCAGGTTTGACCCTAGCCCTGAGTAGCATCCTGCCTTCACCCAGAATGATACCACAGTATAAGGACAAAATGATTGACTTCAACAATTGGCTAAGCTTCTGGTGTCATTCAAAGGGGATCCAGCATTTGTCTGCCTGGGAAGACATAATCAAGAAACCATGATGCTTTGCCAGAGATGGTCTGCACCTGTCACCTCTGGGATTCAGGTTACTGGCTAAAGCTCTTGCCACCCCTATAGTGCCTTTTTTAGCCAAGGTTCAAAGGATAAAACCACCACCGTAACAGATACAAGCATGCAAAATCTGAAGGTAATGCTACTAAATGTTAGAAGTCTAAACCTCAAAATGCACTCTCTCGAGGCACTCCTAAAAATGGACAACATCGATATCTGTGCAGTAACTGAGACCTGGTTCAAGGCTCCAGAGAGCACCCCTACAATACCAGGTTACAACTCTTACCACACTTTTCGGCCACAAAACCAAGACCGAAACACTAAAGGTGGAGGAGTGTCCATATTCACCAAGGATATTCACACCTCCAGGTTAGTTGCCCAACACAATGCATCTGTAATTCTCCAGGTGCAACTAACACTAGGTAAGACTGCAATCCAAATTGTAACTTGCAACAGATCCTTCACCATGCCCCAAGATTCTCACTACACCTTTCTAAACATACTGGAAAATATTAAGATACAACCAAACACCCTAATACTGGGCGATTTCAACTACCCTGCCATTAACTGGGAAAACTACTTGGGTACCAACTCCTTTTCCCAACGGTTCTTGGAATTCATAAATTCCAATGCCATGGATCAACTAATTCATTGTCCTACCAGGGGCTCCAATATCCTAGACTAGGTCATTACCAACATGGGAGATAGATGCTCCACACCAGTGGTCACCCCCCTCATTGGTCAGGTCTGACCATAAGCAAATCACCCTTGACATCCACATCCCACCCCCACCCTCCAGGATGGAAACCTCCTTAAAAAACTTCTCCAAAGCCAACTTCATGCTACTGAAGTCAGAAGTGACAAACATCATGACACCCATGCAGACGGGATCTGAAAGTTCGACTGCAGAATCCTACACTAAGGCACTGTATGAGCACATCCACTCGTGCATGAATCGTGCCATCCCAAACAGAACCAAGATGCTCTTCTCCAAAAAAAGGAAGCCAATCTAGTGGTTCCCTGCTATAAACAAACTATACAACAGAAGGAAGAAACTGTTGCAGAAAAGAGGAAAATCCCAAGATGCAAAAAACTCCTTCACCAGCCTGAGTAAGAAGCTGAGATCCCTCATAAAATCCTCAAAAGCTAGTTTTGAAAATAAAATTGCCAAAGATTCCAAAGACAATCACAAGGCATTCTATAGTTATGTCAAGAATCTAAATGGCAATGCTCAGATCTGCTATGAGCTACAACAGAATGGCATTAAACATACTGATCCCAAGGATATTACCAATATCCTGGCAGATTGATTTAGTGCCAACTTCACCCCCCTCTCACCCCCTAAAGGACCCATCTCAATACCAAAAGATTGCTAAATTCCAGTAATCACGGCCACACAGGTAAAAACTGCACTCTCCAAAGCTAAGAATACAGCATCCATGGGACCAGATGACATCCCAGGCTGTGTACTACATGAACTACAAAATGAAATGGCATCTCACCTAAGTGTCATGTTTAATCATAGCCTCACCTCAGGCTTCCTGCCCACTGAGTGGTGCACAGTTACAGTTATCCCACTCCACAAGGGGGGATCTGCCTTGGATCCCAGGAACTACCGTCCCATCAGTCTGACAAGCCTGATCTGCAAGGGCATGGAATGCATTATCATGGAACTTATAAACAAAGACATTGGCAACCTTCAAACACTGGACCCCACCCAGTTTGGGTATGTGAAGGGCCGATCTTGTCTCCTGAATCTGATTGACTTTTTCAAATCGGTCTCCAGAGCTGTGGACGAGGGTAAGGCACTCCATGCAGCCTATCTGGACCTCGCCAAGGCCTTTGACACCATCCCCCACTTTGGAATCATAGATAAACTTACTAAGCTGGGCATAAATCCCTACATAACTTGATGGGTTGCCAACTGGCTTACTGACAGAACCCAGACTGTAAAAGTAGCCGACTTCAAATCCAGCTCCAGACAAGTGACAAGTGGAGTACTTCAGGGTTCAGTCCTGGGACCACTCTTGTTTGGCATCTACTTCTCTGAAGTACAGGCCAACACTAAGGGACTCTGGCTAACAAAGTTTGCAGATGACTGCAAACTAGGAGCCATTATGGAATCCCCAAATGATGTGGATATTCTATAAAAGGGCCTTACAGAAACAGATGCCTGGTGCCAGAGTCATGGGCTCAAGCTTAATGATAAGAAATGTATACTTATCCCCTTTAGAAAAAAACATGTACCCATGAATTACCACATAGGTGGCAGGACACTAAACATCGAAAGTGTGATGAGAGACTTAGGGACACAGGTGGACAGTGGTCTCACTTTCGATAACCACATTGCCACAACAGTCAGGAAATCCTTCTATGTGGCACACCTCATTATTAAGGGCTTTTCATCCAGAAAAAAGGAGGTCATTGTCCCACTGTACTCATCTATCATTAGACCCATTATAGAGTATAATGCCCCATTTGGTATGTACCTCACAAGACATCTGCAACAGCTGGAAAGGCCACAGAAATACCTCGCTAAAAGAAAAGTAGATGCCATATGCTGACCGTCTAAAAAAGCTCCAGCTATACTCTGTGGCATATAGTCTACTCAGAGTTGATCTCTGCTTAACATACAAGGCCATGTCAAACCCTGAGCTGTTGGACATGCTCCACTTAAAGAAATCCCAATCCCTCAGAGCCACACGCTCCATGGATCTAAACCTTGTCATCACAATGAACAAAACATGTTGGACGGATAGGTTCCTGACCCATAGACTCCCCATACTCTGGAATAGACTGCCCATACATGTCAAGCACAGCACCTCATTGGCCCACTTCAAAAGGAACCTTGATGACTGGATGGGAGATAGGAAATTCACCCCGGGGATCATGTCAGTGGCCCTGCAAGATAGGGGTCCAGAGAAGTAAATATTGTGGGAAGAAATATCCACGGAATTGTTATGGCTAGGCTTGCATAGGCCTTAGGGCCGATAGCCTAGTACCAACCTATGAACCTACAAACCTATGTACATGTTCAGTTTGAGTAGCCACTAGGGAAACACCTTTCTCCAAAGTTATCCTAGCTGCTTTGAATTGTCTGTTTTGGGAGCCTAAGATCATCAGCTAACTTTACAATAGTCTTGAGAACATAAGCTGCACACCTAAAAATGAACACAAATGTGCATGCTTTAGAGGCAGAGGATAGCATGCTACTATGTCTGATACCTATGCATATTATTTCCCAGGTTAAGACTGCCAAAATAATTTCCTGTTTTGTTTTGTTGGTCCTAAACTATTTTGGAGGATGTCTTTTGATCATCATCTCATGGCTGAGGGATGCTTCTTTGGGAACTGCGCATAGTACCAGCTGACCTGGACACAGATCTGTAAATTACAGTGCTACAATTCTCAACCTCATACTTTTTCCTTTGACCAAACGGTTGCAGTTCTTATAAATGCAACTGTCAAACTCCTTGTCTCTTTCCAGCTTTTTCTCTCATTAACCTCTTTATCATCTCTTTATGTTACCAGATGGGTAGCCATCTGGCTCACTGATATAACCCACCTAGTCAAAATAGGGGAAGCCATCTCAAGCTGTAGACCTGTATCAAGTGGCAACCCCAGGGTTCAGTCTTGGGGCCTCTGCTATTTGGGATATACTTTTCTGAGGTACAGGCCAAAACCAGTGTGCTATGGTGGCCAAGTTTGCAGATGACTGCAATTTGGGAGCTGTCATCAATTCCCCTAGTGACATGGACATCCTCCAAGAGGTTCTCACCCAAACAAATGACTGGTGCCAGAAACATGGCCTCAAGCTGAATACAAAAAAATGCATCATCATTCCCTTTGGGGAGAGAAATGTCCCCACAAATTATCACATTAAAAACAACTTTCTAAGCATGCAGTGGGTAGTAAGGGATTTAGGCACCCAGATTGATAGCAGCCTGACTTTTGACCACCATGTTGCTTCCATTGTATGGAAAGCTTTCTACATGGCCCACCTCTTAAGTAAGGGTATCTCATCCAGGGACAAGGAGGTCATAACATCCATGTATTCTTCCCTTATAAGGCCCATTATTGAGTACAACACCCCATTTGGCATGTACCTCACAAAGCACATGCAGCAGCTGGAGAGACCACAGAGGTTCCTCACCAGGAGAATCCAGGGCCTCAAAAATCTACCATACACAGATAGGCTAAAAGTCCTTTGCCTCTACTCTGTTTCATACAGACTCTTCAGAGGTGACCTCTGTCTGGCATACAAGGCAATCTCGGACCCCGCCTTTATGGGACTGCTGCGTATCCGCAAGTCAAGCTCCACTCAAGTAAGCTGTACACGTGGCCTCAACCTGGTCTGTGACATCAATAGGACTTGCTGGTGGGACAGATTTGTGTCCCAGAGACTCCCCCATCTATGGAACAGACTCCCTCTCCACATCAAGCAGAGTACCTGTTTACCCCTTTTTAAGAACAATCTGGATAACTGGATGGGAAATAGAAAACACATCCCTGGGATTCCACTCGTGTCCCTGCTGGACAGGGGCATCGGGTGCTGATTTGTCTATGCATGGGCTAAACTCTTGGTTAGGCTTATATGGGCCTCAGGGCCAACAGCCTAGTAACTTCCTATGATGCTATGATCCTGTCTCTCGTATCTCTTATTGCCTCACCCCGGCATCTTCCATTCCCAAAGTTATTTTCTTACTCTCTCCTACATGTTCTCTTCACTAAACCCTTTCTTTCATATTTCTTTATCTTATTTTCTTCCTCCACTAAAACTCTACTACACTCTGTTTGAATTCACTGTACACAGTTGTCATGTAGTAACTGTATATTACTGTTGGATTTGTTATTCTTTTCAGGGTATGGTATGCTTTTCATCTTCTATTTAATCTAGGTATATAAAATGGTATGTCTCCTTACTCTATCAAGACTCATTTTTTCAACTGATCATTAAACAAGATACCTTTACTTTATCACTTTGTACAGTTCTTCTTCAAAATGCAAATATTTGCTCATGTTTATAAATACGAGTTTATTTATCTGTACTAACTGCCAAATGGCTTGTATCATGAAAAAGATCTGTGGACCAGACAACTCACACAAATAACAAAAACAGAACTGAATCGATATATGAATGCCTGGTGTATTAGGTAAAAGGGGCGAGCTCTAACTATCATACCTCTTTCTGTCATGTTATAACCACAATGCATCTCCATGCATCATGTTATTCTGTATGTATTCCTCACACATACCCTATTGTGAAATATAATTTTCTATTCAACATTACAGTCTCCCTAATACCAGGCCCAGATGTTCTGATTGTTCTTCATTAGTACTGTCCTCCTCACCATCTTCATCCTCTCATGCTGTTTTAGTGCATGAGTTGTGGTGATAGAGGTCCATCTGCTAGTAGAAGGTGACTAGACTTTCCCCATGACCATGTCATGCAGCATGATGCACATGGTGACCAAATGAGAATCTTTTTTGGGCATGTACTGGAGTGCATCCCTAGATGTGTTCAGGCACTGAAACTTGCACTTCTGTTGACCATGCATCAGACATTTTATTGCTGTTAGTGTGCCTTACTGAGTCATCCCTTTGTGCTTTACGTGTGATGTAGATGAGTGTGACTGGTCAGCGATGCAGTGGGCAACAACTGTCCCATGCAGAAGAAGATCTATTTGCATTTGTGCTTTACATTATTTACTGCCCTGGCAGAATGCAAACCTATACTGTGTATTGTTCATTTCAGCTAATACTTTACTTATCCCCCAGGTGCCATTTGGGATTTATCCAAATGCAAACCTTTTAAGTAGACACACACATTTTACATATGTGTGCATCATGGATGCCACTACGTCATCTGGGATACATGATAACTGTCCTGCCATCTGCTGAACAGATGACTTACTAATAGTAAATGTGCCATGCCTTGCCTCTGAAAAAAAACAACAAATGGAGCTAGTTACATCTTAACTAATAATCCCAGACAAATGGTAAGCAATATGGAGGGACGGTTGGCATAATGTTTAAGTTCTTTACCTAAGTGGTACAAGGTACAGGGTTTGATTCTGACGTCTGGTTAGTGGCTACACTTTTAAGTTTGCAGACTAAAAGCTTCATGTTTGCCTATGAATACATGACCCTTCTCTTGTCCTTTTATGCAAAAAGAAAAGGATAAACAAAAAAGCTGAAGTAAAGCTTCCTGCTTTTTCTAAGTAAATGTTAGTTTTCTAAGTGTTTTAAAATGTGACATTGATTGTTACAGAAGACAGCTAAGCCCAGTATTCCAGCTGTTGCATGGTTTGATCATAGCTATGTGTCAGCCTAATATGCCAAAATTTCACATTAAATGTAACATATGTTTTGAAACTACCACTGAAGTTGCGTTAATCCATGCAAAGCTAGCACTGAGAGAAACAGCTGTAGCAAATAAATAGTAATATCATAATTTCTGTGTTTGACAATACCAACCCATAAAGCTGTTTACTGACAAAAAACAGAGATGGTGGTTCAGACAGTTTTAGAAGCAAATATGTGCTGAGTAATATTGGCACGCAAATAGAGCCTTCCATTAATTTAATCCTTAAAGCCTGTGTTCTTAACTCCCACTTCCAAAGTAATTGCATTATCTAGTTCAAAGTTTCAGTCAAAGTTTTTAAAGACAGTTTCATTATTAAGGAGTAAATTTAAAACTACTGGACTCATATCCTTATTTTCAGTGTTGAATTCCCTAAGATAAATACAGAATGAGTGCATTAAACATAAATGATTGAAATGAGAGAGACAGAGGGAGAGAGAGAAGAGAGAGTTATATTCATAGAATGCAGTTCATTCCAACAAATGAAACTGAAATCCAGTAAGAAAGGAAAACAGAGTTCATGAACATATATATGCCCATGCCACAGTGGTTAGTATTCAGTCACATAAATGTACATAGTACACAGACACACACACATAGAGAGAGATAGCTATACAGATGTAGATATAGATATATAGATATAGATATACACACAAATACATGTATTACATAGGTGCTACCTTAAAGCCCAGTTTATGAGTCAGTTGCATATCAAGACATCTGAGATTGCATTCCAAATGAAAACCCATTTTCAGACAGAATCCCACACAACTGTAAAACAGTATGGATCATACACAGGAGATATTCAGAAACAAATATCACACAGCATTATGTGAAACAGCTAGATAATAGAAAACGCACAAAAATGGGGAGATTCAGAGACAGAGGTAGCACTACTACTTTCCAGGAAAAATAATATGGCATGTATGGTCTGCAAATCACTGCTTAACAGCATGCAAATAAGTGTCATTATGCTAATGAGTCTCATTGTGATGCAAATCAGGACATTAAACACGAGGAAGCAATTTGGAGAAAAATAAATTTGGCAAGAAGTGCTCATTTATTGTAAAAGCCAGGATTTCATGGCATACAGGAGCTTCACATACATACACTGTGTATTGCTAGGAGTACCATCAGTAGTGTTAGTTGAGCAGCAAGTGCTGACTTTTAGGTCCTGTAACAATAATATTACCCACAATCATCCACTATGTCATAGATGGCTCTGTAAGTGGGTGATATGACATAACCTCCATGACAAAGGCATTCCACTGTTACTGTGACAGTTAGTAGACATGCGGCATCTACACATAGAACCATAAAGGACGCGTGCATGGTTGTGCAGCATTTACCTTTCTTCCTACAAGGGCCTTTCAGCATTTGACAAGGGGCATATTAAGAAGTTCATGGGCATCAGACTCATGGATTCTACACCAGTTACTTCACATAATGCTGAAACCTGTAGAAGAATATATATGTGTATGTATGTATGTAAGTATATGTATATATGTCTATATGGTTCCCCTTCAGAAACCCAAAAGCTCAGTTACCCAAGTTTCAAAAGACTTAGATGAAAAAAACAAAGATCCAGAAGACCGACCACTCGGAACATCGACATTTCACTACAGGTAAGTGGCCAGTTGGCCAGCATGTTGACGTTTTCCCCTTACCTCTGTGGTACTGTGACATTGGAGTTGGTTTGTTTAGTTTGGGGGTGGGGGTGGGGGGGCAAAGCCCCCACATAGGTGGGTCTTCTTTACTTCAGTTTTAGTTTGCTTCCAGGTTGGCCAAGCGGTTACTTACCTGTAGTGAAATGTCGGTGTTCAGAGTGGTCGGTCTTCTGGAGTTTCATTTTTTTGTCTCGATCTTTTGAAAGTCAGTTAAGTGAGCATATATATATATATATATATATATATATATATATATATATATATATATATATATATATATATATACACACACACACACACACATGTATGTATATATATATATATATATATATATATATATACACACACACACACACACACACAGATATATATATATATATATAGATATATATATATATATATATATATATATATATATATATATATATATATATATATATATATATATATGTAGATATATGCATTCAAATTTCCACCAAGGCCTGTTCCACATGGTGTCCAGTATATCATTTGGAATAGCTTCTACTAAGCCAGAATATTAAATACAATGTGTTTTTTTTTTTTGGCTATCCAGGCAGTGCCCAAAATTCTTGCATGTAGAACATGTGCAACCTTTACCAATATTTTGCATCAAGCGTCATCCTACATAGTCATCTAATTGGTAGATGCACACACTGTCACTTATTTAGGCCAGGATATAATGTTTCCCTTGACATTGATAGAAGGTCACTCATAATGGCATCAACTATTTTGTGTCAGAGGTTTTGCAGGATATGTCTTTGAACCTTGGTTAATTAAATGACCCCATCTAAAACCAGAAGACCATGTCTGAGATGACCTACAACACTACACATTTATGGGCATGGAAAATTGTCAAGGATGACTTCAGATTCCAGAAGGCAAACTCCTACTGCGTGGATACATCCTTATGTGCACTGCAGTACATACTTGAGACCTGCAGTCAGTAATCTGTGGTGTGTGCCATATTCCACAATAAGGTAGTATACTAGTACAGAAGAAACTTAAACTTGGGAACAATACAGTCCCACCTGACAGCCATTTTACAGCAGTAGAGGAGGAGTTGAGTGCAGAGTCATCAGAGGAGCCAGTTGTAGTAGTACCCTTGACTCATTCTAGGAGCGAACATGGCCAGGGATGATAGTGATACAGGCTCAGAAACAGTGTGTGCCATCTGTGTATGCTTGGCCTGTGATCATCCACCATGCATTTATACCCTTGCACAGCCACAATGGGCATTTGCCAGTATATTTACGGATGGACTAATGGATGCCATATGGACCACCAATGCTCTCAGCAGGCATGCTTGATCCAGATCTTTATAAGTCATATCACTTGGCATGAATTGCAGTCATACTACAGTTCCTGCTGTAGTTGCACATCTTCATGTGGGCCACTCAATATGTCCACCATGTCTATCATTTTGATTTAAGGCATTTTGTGAGTGGGTCACTGTCTAGCACTTTTGTGGATTGATGCCACATGTGGTATTCATGTCAAGGAATTACCCTAACTCATTAAGCTAATGGTCACATTCATGCCTTTCCCCCAATGTGGATGTGAGCACATCAGAGGCAATGTGGCTAAGAGATTCCATCCATGCATACCTCTCACCTATCCATATTTTTGCCTAATATTTTTTGGATTGTTTCACATAAAATGTGGTTTTCTGGCACATCAATGGAAAATTATTGAGGACTGAATTCAGAAAATAAAGATTTCATACCCATCAGAAAATTCATGCAAAGGCAAAACCTGTTATTCTATCAACTTTTTAAGTTTGTAAGAACAATATTTAAAAATAGTCCCTACATTTGGGCCTTTAAACCCCCATCATTTATGGCTTTGCCCAGATTTCTTATTATAAGAGGTTGAGAGGGATGCATCTATGGTGTTGATTCCTGTATAGCCAGTGTAGGAATCACATTGACAGTGTGAAAGACAAGTGATACCAAAGGTCTGACCTCCCTTTTTACTATCGCTTCATATACAATGTGCATGTGCCCTCCAATATTAGAATTGTTGACAATGCCAGTCCCATCTGAATGGTGCCATCAGCATCAGCCAGAAATGACTTGCTGACCTCAGGAATATTCTGATCTGCTGTACTGGTCCCTTCAGCAGAAAAGTCAGTGAAAATGTAAATCAAAATCTAAACCAACTATATTAGGAGCAGTGAATATAGTAACAGAGATAAAACAACTGGAACTGAGATCTTAAGAAAAGGGTACGAGAAAACTACATAGGAAAAAAATTGGAATTGTGGGAACAGTACATACAGTGGAAAATGACATTTAAAAGGAGGCAGGACTTGAACTATGTAATGCTTGAATGAAAATGATTTGGTAGATTATAAGTGATGTATACTGTATGTAACTGGGAGTGTGTCAGTATGGTTTGTGATGCAAAATGCTTGCAACTAAGATTGTGTCGGTGTGGTTTGTTTTTGTTTATACAAATGTATTACTTATGTCATAAGTGATAGTTTAATAAAGATGTTTCTTGTTTAAAAAAAGGGGCAGGAATTGAATAACTTCTGTAATGTTGTTTAGGTTATATGATATATAACAATATATGTGAAATATAATGTTTGTTAATGTTAATTTGTTAATGCAGTTTGATTACTTTTTATATAACTGTAAAGTTTCCTGTGTCACAAGTGATAATTCAATAAAGGTGTTTAAAAAAACACAACATACCTGTAGTAGTGCTGGAACATATGCCTCCCTCCTTTAACCTGTGGCACACAGACTGGTACAGGGCAGGCGAAGTATGTGAGTAGCATATGGGAACATAGATACATACATAGCTTGTAGTGCAAGATGCCATAGTTGTAGCCTTGATGTACCTGGAGTACAGATGTGCATGGTTTTCTGCTGAATAACCCTTCACACATGTGGGTCAGTGTGTATACTGGGAAATGTAGCTGATAATACTAACCTAGGGCAAGTTCTTTATAAGGGTGAGCTCCCCCAACAGATGGGCAGTGGATTGTCATGCACTTGTACTATATTCCCTATCACGGTAAACTCTTCAGAGCTGGACAGTAACCTGTCATGCCCTTATGCTGTGTTGTCTGTAAGGGTGAGCATTCCTCATGCATAGCAGGGAAGTAACTTGTCATTCCCTTGTGCTATATTCCCTGTCAGGGTAACCCCGTCCCATAGCTTGACATTAGCCTGTCATGCCTTTGTGTTATCTTACCTCACTCAAGCTGCTGTTTTCTTTATGCCCCTGTTGTTGCCATGCATTGTATGTACTAAGTGCAATGGGAAGGTAAACTAGCCGCTGTCTTATCTTCTCTCAGCAGGACTATATCAAATTACCAAATGTTCCCACTGAATTCCTCTTTCTCACTTGCTAATCTTTCACACTTTTTATTGTGCTACCGTGTGTCTTACAGAGTGCTGATTATGATAATGAGGTAACTAAGGTCACTGTCATTGAATCGCTGTCATAATATATTTTGTACTACCACACTCAGGCAGTAATGCCGTGTTCATCTCTACTCATTTCCAGGTCAGGAGGACATTGTCAGGCCCATATCGCTGCCACTCTGCACTGGTGATAATTTCCTTAACACAACATGGCTGCAAGATTATGCACATAATGTTGTGCCCATAACATATGTCCACGGTCATGAAGCTACCATTTTGTTCATTGTTTTGCCCTATTGAGTGGGCATGGCCTCTTAAGGCACTGTGTTCAGCACTGCTGCTGCCTGATGCAGCCAGAAGATTAAGATCTTTATGAATCTGTTGTAAGCTGATGAGCTGTAACACCCACTGGGTCATTATGCTGGCCTTTTTCTAAGACTGATACCTGACACCAGCTTTTCAGGTCCATGAGTGATGTCACCGGTATCACCCACTCCAGTATGCAGTGAATGCATCACTATACTGACCTGTGCAAATGTAACTCTGACATACTCCAGTAGTGGGAGGCAGAAGTTAGGGAGAGTGAGACAGTATTTACAGTAGACGATGTATATAGGCTTTTGCAATGTATTTCCTGGCTATTATTTATTACTTTCCTTGCCTTCTGTTGGCAGGAGTGCATTGTACTGAATAGCCTCTATTTTCTCTTACAGTGACTGTCAAGATCACCTTCGGCATGTAGGTCTGTCCAAGGAGGTCTGTCAGGTTGTCCATTTGGTGGGTTACGTGTAAGATGTCCATTTCTATAATGTAGAACTGAAATCCCATTTCTCATAGACATGTACTATTGTGTTGAAATAATTTTTGTCATTGGCATGTACTAATGAGTTGAAATTATATTTGTCATAGACATGTACTAATGCTTTTAAATCATATTTGTCATTGGCATATACTAAAGTGCTGTATTCCACGACACAGAAACCAGGAATCTAATTGCTTAAAAGCACAATGTTGTATTTATTCACACAAACAAAAGAATTGTAGTTTTCCTAGCTCCTCAGCTAACCAATAGTCCATTACGAGGTACTAGAAGAACTACAATTCTTTTGTTTGTGTGAATAAATACAACATTGTGCTTTTACGCAATTAGATTCCTGTTTTTTGTGGTCTTGGAGTACAATTGAAGGGTGTTTGGTGGTTTTATATAAAGTGGTGTGTTCTTTATCCTTCTGTTTTTTCTTCTTTTATGGGTTCAGATGTGCTATAAGATATGCAGAAACAGCAGAGGCAGTCTAGGTCTGCTCCAGCCAATGCGCCTGGTACTAGGTCACCAGTTTTGCCAGACCTACTTTTCAGTAGGGAAATGAAGATCACTTTCTGCATTTTGTGTTTGTTTGTTTGCCATGGCTACTTCACCTGCTCACTCTTCTCTTCCACACAAGTACCTTGTCACTGTCCCCATCTACCCTTCTTCAAAAATATAAATAAATAAATAAAGTGGTCACCTGTCCCATAGGAAAAAAAAAAAAAAAAAAAAAAATATATATATATATATATATATATATATATATATATATATATATATATATATATATATGTATATATATATTCTTTTCATCCACTCCCCTCCTCCTAATTTTCCTTTAGGTTACACTAGTATGTCATCCTTTGCTTGGTCTTGCCTCCTTTTGCCTTTCCTAGTTCCTCTTTCCTATTCATTTGTATGATAAAGTGAATTGGCTCATTGGTGTGCTGACCCTCTTTGGCCTGCGTGCATGTCTGTGTTGAAGTTATGAGAAGCTTAGTTGCATGTGTGGATAAGCAAAGTCTTGAGCATGTCACCTAAAAATGCTTGTCACATTGGTCGCATGATCAGTACTTTGGTAGGTTTAGTAACCAGGCTGTTTTAATTTACTTTGCAGATTTTTCCCTTGGCTATCACAGCTATGATGGCTCTACTACCCCAAGCAGCATTGCTCCATGCAGTACCCTCTGTCATGCATCTTATCTAAATAGTTTGTAGAAAGTGCAGCAATAGCAGGCACATATCAAGTCACATGTCACCACTACACTGGATAATGCATCAGGCTGGGGCATTAGAAAATATCACCCTCCAGGCAGAAGTATATAAATAATTTCTAAATGGATTCAGAAATACTTGATATCCTAGGTAAACTGTGGAGAAGGTTAGTAGTACATGTCGCAGAGGGAAGCTGATACCTATACAGACAAAAATAATAATAGCAGTGGAAATCCTGGCCATAGAAACATTTCAAGAGCCAACCTGAGACACTACCAGGCTACTAGAGGCATTACCTAGCTGGACACAGCAACAGTCTCTTGTCTATCTCTTGCTCCAGGCAGGGACACACATTCTGATGCCACAGACAAGGGCAATGCTGGCATAAGTACTATGTGGATTCAACAAAGATTATCTGTCATGGATACGTTTTGGCCAGGATGCCACGTGTACCACATTCATAAAACGTGTTGCTAATAATGTGCCTAAAAATGTAAACCGACATGGATGCTACAAAATAAATGCTAAGAAAAACCACCAGCTGGTATGTGACCATATGGGTCATATAATAGATGTTTGCACACATAATCCTGATAAAAGTCAAGATGCCAACATTCGGCATTCTAGGACTCTATGCCAGGTCATTGGAAGTGGCCTGAGTACTCAATGTCAGCTTCTAGGTAATTTTTGTTACCCCTCACCAATCTTGTCTAGTCAACTATGTCTGATCACTGCAAACACCATAGCAGAAAACATATAGCATTGCCAATAGAAGGGCCCATAATA
>NC_056749.1:659776154-659828654 GCF_019279795.1 Protopterus annectens | reverse complement strand
CAAAGTGTTTACAATCCCATTTGTTCATCAAGGGGTCATGGCAATGTAAAAATAGAATGTCATCCATAAACTGTAAACAGCCATAGGAGTAAGAGATTAGGAGATACTGCATACATGATACAATATAGGACCTTAGCTGATACTTGGTAGTTGGCAGCTTGACCATTAAAGAGGACTACAACATAGAGGTCACTATATCTCGGACTGCCTGGGAACATCTGTATGCTCCCACACTACTGTTAGACCCACGTATGTGAAGCTGTTGACACAAATCATACCACTCTGTGTGGTTTAGTCACAGTGGTATCCCTACCTGTATCATCAAGACTTCTTACAGCTATTCCTGTCTCTGTGCTCCCAGTTTGACAGAGGCATGTCCTGCTTCTGTAGCACTTACAGCACTTCTCCCAGCAATGAACATAGCTGCATGTCAGGCACCCACTTATAGATAGCCTGCTCCATTCAAATCCCATGGGTTTAAGGCAGATATTTCATCTTGTTCATGCTTCTGATGTATATTAAAATATATTTTATAATGCACATACAACTGCTTTAATATTAATGCCCACATATGAAGAGTTTGGTGAACTATATTAAATATATAGCTGTAATTTAAAAGGAAAAAGTTTGTCATAATGGCTAAAGTTTTCATCTCACAGAGGCAAGGTACAAAGTTTGATTCTGACCTCAAGTTATTAGCTAGGCTTTAAATCGTCCTTCAGGACAGTTAGTGTAGTATTCAGTTATGAACCTTTAACTATCCACTTTTACTTCAATGCTATGTAATGTGGTATTCTCATGTATTGGCATAAAAAGCTTCAGTAGACCGGTAATTTCCAAGTGCAGGTCATCAGTTCTTCAGTCCATTATGGGCTTCTGTTGTGTACTTTGTGGTAAGAGATGTATTTTTGTTGCCTGTGCATTGGCTGTATCCTTATGTTATGTATATGTGTGCCACTAGCAGTTGTGTCCTAATTGTTATACATTTTAGCCTAAGGTCACAATTATGTCTAGGTACTCAGTCAGTCCCATTCCAACACATTGGGGTATGATTCACAAACAGGTCTGAGCTCTACCAACATACTTCTCAGTTTTAAATCCAGAGTTACAGGAAAAGAAAAAATAATTAGGAAAATTGACCCAGTTCAGGGCATATGCTATCAAAGCAGGTTCTGAGTCAGTTCTTTAGTTTTTCATTCAGTTGTTTTCTAGAGCTATTCAGTAGTATAAGTCCAGTTGTTTCCAGAGTAGTTGTTCCAGTCGCTGAGGACAGACAGCCTGGATTGTGGACATAATTCCTCATCTTGCCTTGCAGACATGAGTATAATCTTGCCTTGATGAGTTATTTAGATTAGATAGGGACAGCTAATCTTCAGATAGTCAGGGAACTACAGCTAGTTAGTTAGAAGTTTTGTAAAATCAATGTGAGAGCTATCCTACAGTATTATTTTCATATTTCCTGAGTGTGAGACTGTTGTTTATTGGAATCAGTTATTGAGTATTTACATGTTTTAAATCCTTTTATTTATTATTAAAATGTTTTAGCACCTCTCATTGTAGCTGGTTATTTAGTAAATATTTCAATAACTTGAGAGTGTTTATGCTTATTGTGATAACATTCCGGGCCACTACGAAAAATCTTACTGCTTGGAACACGTTACCATTTGTTTCAATATCTATTTTACCCAATATAATTGAACACCCCTTTTGAAGGGTATCGTGGTATTTGACTGGTGACAGCTATTATCTTGTCATTTGGGGCAAAGAAACACTGCAGGTAAATCTGTTTTAATCTTTCCCAAGGGTGTGTGTATGTCTGAATATCAGACATTTATGAGTGAGTGTGTCAGATACCTAGAACTGGAGCACAGTGTTCTGCAATAGTTAGTGTGGAGACTCGTCTGGGGAGCTGGAGTGAATCATATAGTCCAGTCCCAGGTTTTGGAACCTGTTCCCAGTGTACTCTTATGGGAAATTGTGTATTTCTATCCCTACTTTTAGTGACACTCTCTTACCGGTGACAATGATGAGGATTGAGACTCCTTAGTTACTTCCCTTGTCACATATTGGTGTCAGCAGTGTGGGATTTTAATTGAGGTTTAGTAGCCTGTGGGTAGTTGTCACTGAGATGTGCACTCTCGACAGTCACAAGATAAAGATAGACAGTTTCATTGTCACAACAGTTTTATTCATTTTTAGTCAGTTTAGTCAGGGACAGAAGACAAAGATGACAGCAGCGGTTTATAGCAAGTTGACAAAGAGCCAGTTGGCCAAGGTGTGCAAAGCCAAAAGACTGGTGCATGTCAACCTGAATAAGGAAGCAATGATCTCAGCCTTAGTCTCAGCTGCAGAGCAGACCAGCTGCTCAGGGGATATCCAGGTTGGCATTTGGGATATGCAGCTTTCCAAGACAAGTCAGTTCACATTTTGTTCAGAGGACTTAAAAATTAGTTTGAAGACCAAGGAGAGACTGTGAATGTTTAGAAGCTAAGGATAGGGAGAGGGAGAAGCAACAACAGCATGAAAAGGAACTGGAGATCATGTGTACAGATGGAAGCTGAAGAAAATGAGAGGCAGAGACAGCATGAAAAGGATCTTCTAACCCTTTGACAGGGTCATGGAGATAATGGGGAAGGGAATGACTGAAATCTAGAAGCCATAAAAGTTGGTAAAACTTTTCCTCAGTACAGGGAGGGAGATGTCTTTGAAAGTTTTATTTATATATTTGAGAGGGTATGTAAATACTATAATGTTGACCAAGGACTCTGAGTATGGTTTCTGACCCCTTACTCCATGGTAGAGCTGTTAATGCAATTGTTAAACTGTCTGATATTGATTGTTTGAATTACGATAGTGTAAAACAATGTTTATTTGATTGTTTTAAATTAACCTCTGGAGCATATAGAAAAACAATTTTGTGAACATAGATGCAAGGCAGATGAAAATGTATGGGATTACATTGCTGATTTAAATACTCACTTTCACAGGTGGGTGAGTGGGTTTCAGGTCATCACTTTTAATGGACTGGCAGACTTTTTGGTGAAGGAAATGCTCTTGGTACTTTACCTGAGGGCATGGGGATCTGGTTGGCAATTTAAGAGTGTAACTCTGCAAATCAGTTGGGGAGAAAAGGGGATCTGTACTTGGCAAGGAGGGCACCACTGCATAAGAAAGGGATATACAGTGCTGCACATGGACATAAAGGAACCCATAGGGGCAACCTAAACCACTCCAACAGATTTCACCAGTAACAGGGGAAGCCACTAGTTTAAGCACACTGTCAGGATCAGGGATTAGATGTTTCAAATGTAATCAGAGGTGCCATGTAACATATAAATGTCCATTGAAGCAAGGGGAGAAACAAAAGGTGAGGGAGCCAGCAAATGAGAATGACAGAATGCCAGTGGTAAGTTGTCTGGAAATAATAGAGGTGCCAAACTATCACCAAAAGTTGTGTCCTATCTTAGTGGATGGAAGACAGGCCATTGCTAAGAGAGACACAGCTTCTGATATAACCATTGTGAGGCCTGCAGTTATTAAGGAGGAGCAGTACTTGCTTGGACAGTCTACACCAGAGCTGTGGGTGGGACCCCATTCCAAGTACCTTTGGCCAGGGTTCATCTTGACTGAGTGGATGGGGATGATGGAAAATGGAACAAACAGGTAGGTGTGTTTGAGGATATCTCTGAAAATGTCTTATACAGAATGATTTTGATAATGTAGTACCTTGTGGTCATGCAGTTACATGCAGTTAGCTTGGAGACAGGCATGTAGGTCTGGTAGCCTGGGGGAGACCCAGACAGATCCTATGCCTGAAGCTGGGGCTGGTGATGTGGTTACTTCAGGGAGGAAGCTACCTTGTAGCAGTGAGCCTGAAGGTGAACGACAGCTGCTGGTAGGTACTGGTATTGCCATGGACATGGTGACTGCAAGGACAGAGGTGAGTGGTAGTATCCAGATTGACAGTGAGTCTCCACTGTAAGAAGATACTAGGCTTCCTGTGGCAGGGGAACTGGGAGAGGTTACAAAGATAGAGATGAGGCAGGCTTAGCTTTTGTATCCTACCTTATGAAGCTTGAGAGAGGTAGCTAAGGAGGCACCTGATGCTCAAGGAAAAAAAAAGTCTGTGTACTGGAACAAAGGGTTACTGTACAGAGAGTGGACCCCTAAGGGTGGGCTAGAGGGTGAGGTAATATGGCAGTTGGTAGAGCCTAGAGCCTACCTTCTTGCACCTCTAGCCATAGCTCATGACATTCCTTTTGCAGATAACAAAGGCTTATTGTATACAGAGTAGACCTCTGAGAGAGGGATAGAGGGTGAGGTAATATGGCAGTTGGTAGAGTCCAGAGTTTATCGTGTGGCACCTCTAAGCCATAGTATGTGGCATTCCTTTTGCGGAAAACAAAAGGTTACTGAATACAGAGTGGACCCCTGAGGGAGGATAGAAGGTGAGGTAAAACAGCAGTAGGTAGAGCCCAGAGCCTACTGTCTGCCACCTCTAGCCATAGTCCATGACATTCCCTTTGCAGGTCATACAGGCATAAAGTGTACTAAGAGATGCATTATGCAAAACTTTTATTGGCATGGGATCACAAAGGATGTAACAGGGTACTGTAAGACTTATGAGCACTGCCAAAAGGTAGGCAGAAGGCAGAGACATAGGTTATACCATGTTGGCATGATGAGGCCATATCATGATAGGGAGGCCCTGGTGTTGAGTATTTGTGGTTGATGGCAGGAGAAGTCTGAGGGGGATCTGGTAACTGATCTTCTCAGTGAGGACTGACACTTCTGTAGGAGAGGTAGCAATATTTCAGTGGCTATCCCCTATACAGGAGATTTGGGGCATGTTCAATGGGAAATCTGGGTTCACCAACCTAGTGCAGCACCATGTGGATACAGGACCCCAAAAGCCTATTAAGCAAGCCCCTTATAGGGTGCATGAGAGAGCCAAACAGACTCTGAGGGAGGAGATAAAAGAGATGTTGGAGCTGGGGGGTAATCCAGGAGTCCAGTAGTCCTTGGGCTTCCCCAATAGTGTTGGTACCAAAGAAAGATGGAAATGTAAGATTCTGCGTAGAGTACAGAAAGTTAGTTACACAGAGCCAGATGCATACTCCATGCCTAGAACAGATTTCGCTTTAGAAAGCTGGTGAGGCTAAGTATCTGACCACTATTGACCTGTCCAAGGGATACTGGCAGGTGCCCTTGACTCCCATTGCTAGAGAGAGATCAGCTTTTGTAACATCTTTTGGATTATATGAGTTTGCAAGGATGCTTTTTGGGATGAAGAATGCCCCAGCAATCATCCAAAAGTTAGCAGATCATATCTTAGTAGGAGCAGGAGAATATGCTCTCACTTAATTGGATGATATTGCCATTTACTGTCATTCCTGCCAGGAGCACTTTCAACATGTCAGGGAGGTCTTAGGTAGATTAAAAAGGGCAGGGTTGACCGTTAAGCCTAGTAAGTGCCAGGTGGGTACGGCAGAGATCTCCTACCTAGGACATATTGTAGGCAGTAGTAAGATTAGACCAGGACCTGCAAAGTGGAACTTATTCAGGAGTGGCCTGTCCCTGTTACCAAAAAGCAGGTGAGAGCATTCCTAGGGAAAGCAGGGTATTATACAAAATTTGGGCCCAACTGTAGTACAATAGCTGCACCTCTTACAGACCTAACAAGGAAAAGCAAACTTGATAAGATAGTGTGGACCACAGATTGTGATGAGGCATTCCAAAAGCTTAAAAAATCTTTGGGAGAACCCCCTGTATTATTCTGTCCAGATTTCAGTAATGCAATGCAGATGGATTCTCAAGACAGGGTATTGGTTGATGTATTTTCAGTCAGCCTCTTTTTTTCTCAAGCAACGATTTTCCAGAGTCACTTGAAAATTTTGTTGGAGTCTTCAAAAGGGGAAGAAATGTGAGGATATTAGATATTGTTATCTATGCTAGCATGACTGGCTGAAGTTTTTTAAATAATTGTAAATAATTGTAAATTGCGCTGTGATACATATGCCAGCATAACTATTTAAAATTTTTAAATAAGTTTATGTCTTTTATTTATGCAAGATGTTTGAATCTCTAACAGTGCTGTGGTTGACCAACTGTACATGACTTTTAAAGAGGATTCTGAATATACATTATGCCAGAATTAGCTGACCTAGATGTGATGTCATTGTGTGCCAGAGCTGGGAGAATAGAATCTTCACTGGAGCTGTTTGTTTTCTTTTCAAAGTCTGATATGAGACAGTAGAATTCTCATAGCAGCTTCCTGTTACTTTTAAAAATTTGCTATAAGAGCGGGTTCTAAGTTAGTTTTTTAGCTTTTCATTCAGTTGTTTTCCAGAACTGTTAAGCAGTATCTAGTTGTTTCCAGAGTAGTTGTTCCAGTCACGGAGGGCAGACAACAGCCTGGAGTCTGGACATAATTCCTCATCTTGCCTTGCAGACATGAGTATAATCTTGCCTTGCTGAGTTATTTAGATTAGATAGGGACAGTTAATCTTCAGATGGTCAAAGAACAACAGCTAGTTAGTTAAAGGTTCTCTAAAATCAATGTCAGATCTATCTTACAGTATTATTTTCATAGTTGCTGTGTGTGAGACTCTCTTGTTTATTGGAATCAGTTATTCAATATATACATGCTTTAAATATTTTTATTTATTATTAAATGTTTTACTACCTCTCATTGTGGCTGGTTATTTAGTTAATATTTTTAATAATTTGAGAGTGTTTATGTTTATTGTGATAACTCCAGGGCCACTCTGAAAAGCCTTAATGCTTGGGATACATGCTACCATTCATTTCAATATCTTTTCTACCCAGTATAATTGAACACCCCTTTTGAAGGGTATTGTGGTATTTGACTGGTGGCAGCTGAGGTAATACTGCAGTTGGTAGAGTCCAGAGCCTACCTTCTGGCAAAGAAACATAGCAGGTAAATCTGTGTTAGTCTTTATCAATAGTGTGTGTAATCACACATTTATGAGTGAGTGTGTCAGATACCTAGAACTGGAACACAGTGTTCTGAATTGCAGACTCATTTGGGAACCTGGAGTGAAGCATATAGTCTAGGCCAAGGCTTTGGAACCTGTTTCCAGTGTACTCTTAGGGAAAATTGTGTATTTCTATCCTTGCTTTTAGCGACACTCCCTTACTGGAGAAAGTATTGAGGACTGAGACTCTTTACGTAATGCCCGGGATAAAGAAGGTTCATCACAGTAACATCAGCCCTTCTTGTAAAATCAGTTTAATTTACAGAACATAAACATATAAATGGATTTTACAAAAATATAAAATAATATCTGTGGACTATAATCAAAACAATATACAATACCTTGTAGAAAGTCTGGTGCTGAATACAGCAAAACAAAACACAAACTCTCTCACTCTGCACTGCTTCTAGGTGACTGCTTCCAGGTCTCTCCTTTATTAGGCATACCTTACTGAATGTCTCTTTTCCATTGTTGAAGCTGTTAGCCTCAGTTTCTCTCTTATGCCTCCATACTCCACTGGATCTACTCTGATTGCTCATTTTGTTTACTCAGCTTTTTCTTTTTATAAGCTGTTTACAAGCACCCCTACTTGGTGCAATGAGTTCCACTTAAAGGTATATCTGGTATACACAGACTTGGTATATGCAATACAGGTACACTCATAAAAACATACGCTTTGTAGGTAATAACCACTACAGTATGTTAAAGTTGCAACCCCCTGACTTGAAACTGTCAATTTCAGTCCCTTGGAATGGTTTCTAAAACCAGGTCAGAGCATCCTCATTGAGGTGGGTTGGCACCAGACCTATGAGTAACCATAAATCTGAGGAGATGTAAAGACAAAGACCAGTGAAGCAGTTTACCATTACCCTCCTTTTACTTGTGCAGTCACTGCAAGTCAGCATGTTCCATGACAAGGATGAACTTGTGACCTGGCAGATAACTTAAGCATCCAAGTTTCTATTTAATGACCAAGTATTCAATAGCCATATTGTTATTCTTTGTTCAGGTCACTTTTATATTAATAAACAAATAAGCTTTTTTTATTTTCCATCCAGTCTCTGGAACACCACTGCATCTAGGCCAACATCTGATATAGCTGTTTACCCTATGAATTCCTTACTGAAAAATGGAATATCAGCACGTGCTGTGAGCATAAGATGATGTCCTTACATTTACTGCTGCAGTATTCTTAACAATATGGGTTTCCCTGCTGTGGAAGCCTGACATCCATCCAGTCTTCCAAAGACTTCTGAATTTAAAAAGTATGCCGAATGTCACCATATGCTCTCTGCGTAGTGTAGGGCAAAAAGGTGACGGTCAGGCTTACCAGAAAAATAACTTCTTTGCCACCAGTCTTAAAGTATCTTTTATACCATCGGTCTGTTTACCTGCATCCCTCTTCTGCTAGTTGAACACATTTTCATTTTCCAGTGACTTCCTACACCTGTTTGCTGTTTTTTCAAGATAAGTGCCCAGTTTGGGATTTTGTTTTTTCTCATTTTTTTGTGTTCCTTGAGGTTAATGTCATCCAGGAAGGGTAAATGCCAGTGTGGGAGATAGATTCCCCATGCAGACTGCCATGATAAATGTCTTTTTTGCTCAGGTGCTTCTCATGACCATATGTCTTGCTCTATTTGTCAGACGTTTGTTCCAAAAAACCCTTCACAGGACACTTTCTTACCTTTCCTTATATCTTGAGAACCAGCATCTTAAGCTACTCACTAAAGATACTACAGAAGGAATCTCCCACCCAGAGGGTCAGCCATTAGGGAAGAAGAAGGTGAAAAAGGTACAACTGGAATCTTCCACTATCCAGCCTCTGCCAGGTGTTTCTCCCGAAGTCATAACAAATACAGAAACTCACCTGGCTGTGTTGTCAGATTTCTCTGCCTTGACGGTGTTGGAAGCTGGTGAGGATCCGGCTGACAGCACATCTCAAGAGGCTTTGCAGGCACCTGTCTTGGACATTCAGAGAAAACCACAGTTGATGTTTTCTCAGGGGCCTAGGGGTGTTCCTCAGTTTTTAGTTGGGGAAGAAGTTCCTACTACAGTTCTTGTCTGTTGTCCTGGATCGAGAATTCTCCAGACATTCCCAAAAAAGAAAAAAAAAATAAACTTATTTCTTCTACTTCTATGGATCCACAAAGTGAGTGGCAGGCTTTTACTCATGAGCTATTTTCTGTCTTAGTGTCCTTAAAGCCTCCTCATGGGGTTTCAGTTCCTGCTCCTACATGGTCCTCTACTCCTCTTAAAAGGCCTAGAGACCAGGATTCTACTGAGGATGAGTCAAATTCTGCTGACGAATCCCTAACTTATTCTACTCAGATTCATTCTCCTTTGGGCTATGAGTCAGAGGAGGAATCTTTTAGTCCTGGTGTTCCTTTAGAGGAAATTTCATTTAGGGACACAATCTCTAGGCTGATGGATTTTTTTAAGTGGAATTGTATTCAGGTCTATGATATCCATAAGAGGTACTTTGAGTTGTTGCAGCTGGACTCTCCTAAACCTGAAGCTATTCCTCTTGTCTTGTCTGCTTTAATGGGTGCTTTCTCTAATGCCTCCCAACCACCTGATTTTCTTCCCTCTGCTCCCAAGAAGCATAATAGGCTTTTATAGGGTCCATGAGGATTGTTCATTTTCATATAAATGTCCTACTGCTGACCCCTTGGTAGTAACCATAGCCTCTGATAAGCTGTCTCAATTGCTTCCTTCACCCATGTTATTGCCTTCTGACAAGAACAGCAGAACTATGGACAGGCTGGGAAAAAGGTTTACACTTCTGCTATCCTAGCTTTTAGGGCTATTAATTATCAGACCATTATGTCTAGGTATGTGTTGACTCTTCTTTCTCAGGTCTGTCAACTTATTTCTGATTTTCCAGACTCTGAGTATAAAACTTCTCTTCTTTCCTTGCTAGGGATTTCCTCTCAAGTTGTTCATCATTCTATTAAATGTAGTTAAGATGTGGTGAATGCCTCTTCTAGGGCTGCTGTTTTTGGTTCAGTTATGAGGAGGTATTCTTGGCTTAGGCTTCAACCTCCACCTGATGATATTAAAGCTAAGTTGATGGATGCTCGTCTGGATTCTAAACTTTTGTTTGGGGGAAGCTACTGCTGGTTTAAGTCCCTTTAGGATAAGAGTAAGGCCTTATGGGAAGTTAAGCATGTGTGTGTTCCTCATGTGCCTAAATTTCAGAAAAACTACCCCACTAAATCTGCCTTTGTCTGTAGGCAGTCCTGTCCTTCTACAGGTAAGAAGAGTGGCAAACAGACTCTTCCTGCTAAGGGTACTCAATTTTCGGGGACTCTGAAACCTTCCTTTCTGGACAAACCAGGTGCTGTGTGACTACCCATCCCTTGCCAGCCACATTCTTCTTTCTCTTTGCCTTTCTCTTTCTTTTCGAATTTGGCTTCAGATCAATCAGGATTATCAGGTTCTGTCAATCATTCGTCAAGGGTACTTCATGGTGTGGAAGTCCCGTTCTCCTTTTATGGGCAGTCTTTAGCCTCCTGGGGAACATCTTCCCTTTTTACCAGAGGTTCTTCAAGATCTCTTGTCTCAGGGTACTATTCAAAAGGTGCCTGTGTCCCAAAGGGGGGAAAGGGTTCTACTCCTGACTGTTTCTAGTACCAAGAAAAGAGGGTACTTGGAGACCTATTCTAGACCTCTCTCATCTAAACACTTTTCTAAAATTGCCTTCCTTTTGGATGTTGTCCCTTCAGATTTTGTTTCCTCTATTGCTCCCTCAGGCCTGTATGTTGTCTCAGGATCTCAAGGATGCTTATCTCCATATTCTGATCCATCCTCTTTTCAGGATGTTTTTGTGTTTCTCTGTTGCTTCCTGGCATTTTCAGTTCTCTGCTTTGCCCTTTGGCCTTTCTACTGCCCCAAGGGTGTTCATCAAATGCCTTATTCCTGTGGTTGCCTTTTGCAGACTTCAAGGGAACCAAATATTTCCTTACTTGGATGACCTGCTGGTTCAGGTGTCGTCTCCAAAGACCATTTTGCAAAATCTTCATTTTGCCATATTCCTTCTCTAGAACCTGAGGTTCACTGTAAATTTCAAAAAGTCTTCTCTGTCTCTTTCAGAGGATCATACTTTTCTAGGTTGCAGGATTCAGGTGGCACCGATGCTTGCATCCCTGCCCCCCCCCTCCAAAGGCCTTAACTCTCATTTCTTTCTTTCATACTGTCCTTCCTCTGGATTCCATTGCTGCCAGGGAGTTTCTAAGAGTTCTGGGTTTCATGGTATCCACCATTCCGATGCTCTCTCTGACCAAACTTCATATGAGAAAGTTTCAGTGGTTTCTGAAGTCAGTGTGGCTTCAATATGCTCATCCTTTAGAATTTGTAGTCCCTCTTCTTCCTTGCATCAGACAGAAACTTCTCTGGTGGATTCAGCAGTTGCCTCTGAATCCAGGGATCCCTTTTCATTCCCCTCTTCCCTCTCAGGAATTGTTCATGGATGCCTTTGACATGGGATGGGAGGCAACATTTGGATCCCTAAAGGTACAAGGGGTGTGATTGCCTCATCAGCAGAAGGAGCACATCAATGTCAAAGAGGTGATTCTGCTGGCTCTTCAGGCCTTTCAATCTGTCTTTTTTCAAGGGCCTCTCAAGGTATTCATAGACAATACCACAGTGATGTGGTATATCGACAAGCAAGGAGGGACAAGATCTTATTTTCTTTGTTGTCTAGCACTTCTGGTATGGGATCTTGCTGTCAAGTGTCAAGTGACTCTTCAAGCAGTTTATATCACTTCCAATCAGAACACTGTGGAAGACACTCTGACTAGCTCCTTAGCTCAGTCCCATGAATGCATGCTTCACAAGGATGTGTTTCTGGACATTACTCACCAGTGGGGTATTTCTCAAGTGGATCTTTTGCCTCCCCTCTGTATAGACAACTTCCACTGTTTTGTGCCAGAGTCCCAGGTTCTCTGGAATGGAAGGTGGATATGCTTTCATTCTCTTCAAAGGAGATGTTTCTTTATGCATTCCGTCCTCTTCTCTCATTCCGAAAGTCCTATTCAATATCCAACAGGATGCTCCCAAAATCTTGTTGGTGACTCCCTTTTGGCCACGACAGCACTGTTTCCCTCTTCTTCTCCATCCAGCCAGGGGCAATCATCACAAGTTACCTCACAGGGTGGGTCTAATCACACAAGACAAGGGATTGCTTATTCACACCCACCTGTCCATGCTTCACTGACACTGTGGGTGACAGGATTTTGATTCCTCAAAGACACCATTTTTCTGAAGATGTGCTGCAACTCCTGCAGGATGCCAGGAAACCTATGACTAGGAAATCCTACTTATCCAAGTGCTGGAGGTTTTCTTTTTGGTGTCTCTCTCATAAAATGGACCCACTTACTGTGGATGTCCCTTTGGTTCTGTCTTATTTATGTGAGCTGCTCAAAGCTGGTTTGGCCTATTCTTCTGTTAAGGCCCACCTATCAGCTATCTCTGCTTGTCTGCCTTTTTCTCCTCCTTTAGCTGCTAGATTTGAGGTGAGACAATTTCTTTAATGCATCCTTAATATTAAAACTCCCAGAAAGCCTATTCCTTGTCCCTGGGATCTTCATTTGTTTTGTAAAAGTTGACTCAGGCTCCTTTTGCTCCTGCTGTTGCTGCTTCCTTGAAACATTGTTCCTGGAAGACTGTTCTTTTCTTAGCATGTACTTCTGCCAGATGGGTGTCTGAGTTGCAGGTCCTCATGGTTTGTCCTCCTTTTTTGAATTTTCATAAGGACAGTGTCCTTGTGCACTAACCCTTCTTTTATGCTGAAGGTGGTTAATGAGCTCTCTCTTAATCAGTCTATTAATCTGCCTACTTTTTTCCCTTCTCCTCAAACTGACAGTGAGAGGGTGCGGCATACTTTGGACATGCATAGGCAACTTAGAATTTATTTGGATATGACCAAGGCTATCAGAAAATCTGATCAGTTATTTGTTTCTTTTCATCCCAGATCTTTGGGTCTTGCTGTATTCAAGCAAACTATTTTTGGGTTTCTAAGGCTATTTCCTTTTGTTACACTTTTCATGGCAAGATCCTTTCTTTTTCAGTTAAGGCACATTCTACTAGAGCTGTGGCTTCTTCTGGTGTTTGTTTCAAAGGCTTAAATACTTATTCTATTCTTGAAGCAGCTACCTGTACTTCTGTGCATACCTTTACCAAGCACTACAAGTTGGATGGTATCTCTAAAATTAGGACTGGTTTTGCTAGTTCAGTTCTTGATGTTTTTTAGGGGACTCTTCTGCCCTTTCTTACTCCCAAGTTTCCTCCTGAGCTTTGGCACTCTCCCATATTATTAAGAGTGCTGCAGGAGTGAATGGTAAGGACATAGTACAATTATGTAAAATCTTACTATAACGGTAGATGTCCTTGCCTTCATTGCTGCAATATTTGCTCCCTCTCTCCATCCCTCTAATTCTTTACCTTCCTGGATATACAAAAGCAACAGAAGAGGCCCGCCACAGCTTAGTACAATGTAGTTTAATACAAAAAAATATAAGAGCAGGATCCAATAGTAAGCACTTTCACGTTTTAAAAATGTTTCATCAGACTTCAATACAACTGTTCACTTCACTCTAGCTTTTATATGACCTGCTAAATTCATTCATCCAATCTCTTGTTACACATCATTATGACCTCATGAAAAAACAATTACATAATCAATCTCCATAAGGCCAATATACATATACTAGCCTACTTATAAAACAATTATTTTAATACCATACATATAAAAATATGCTACTAAATACAGTTAAATAACAATATTATATATAGAAAACATTAAATACAAATATAATAATAAAAACATATGCCCACCCACCTAGCAGCTATAATGAATTTGTGTAATTTCATATCTTTCAAATTCATTCCATAGTTTAAAATACTAGCATATTAATAAAATAAAAGCTCTTATTGATATATAATACAGATGCTGATAATTCATTCAATATATTAATCATGTATATATATATATATTTTATGGTATTACTACTTAATGTGCATAAGGCCGTGCTGCTAAAAAGGTTTGAGTGATACCTTATCATTTAGACCATGTGTTTTGTGTGCTTGTAATCTTATTATCCACCTATTCTTTTGTTTGTCTGTATAATTTTTAATGTCCCCTAACCTACCTGTTTTCTTAACCAGCTCTAAAGCTCTAAACATGAACTTGTGTGCTGTGCCAAATCCCATAACATGTCTAGCCAATGCATTTCCCTCATCTTCTTTATTTATAGCATACACATGCTCCCTAACAAGTTCCTTAAGGGTTCTATTTGTCTTTCACACATAAAAGGACTTGCATATCTGACATTGAGCTAAGTACACTAAGTACCTGGATCTACAGACTGCATAGTGTTTAAAAATATATTCCTGTCCGGTATCTGGATGTATAAACTTATTATCACTTGCCATATACATGCACTGGTTACAGCGTCTACATGGAAACATCCCTTTCCTTTGGACATTAATTTCTTCTTTTATATTTTCTTCATAACATAGTAATCTTTTTAGCGACTTCATATTCTTGTAGCTAAAACTGGGTTTTGGCCCAACTAATTCAGTTATCTTATCATCAATGGTTAACAATCTCCAATTATCATTTATTATTTCTTTAATTTTCAAATTCCAATTTGTAAAAGGAATCACTATCCCACTTTTCTTGTTACCTTGTTCTTCTTTACAAACCATCTCTTTATTTCCTCTGTTTTTATAGAAAATTGTTTACCTTTTTCTGTCCTTTGCACAGTTTTGTCTTTAAATATTCTATCTACTTCTTTTTTATGATAACCTCTTTTTATAAAATTCTCTGCCAGGGTCTTTTGTTGCTCTTGATATCTGTCATCATGGCTAGTTAGCCTTGATACCCTCAGTACTTGACGTTTTATGATATTTGGATAAATGTGTCTTGGGTGCATGCTAATACGATGCAATAAGCTATTTCTCCAACAGGGTTTTCTGTACATATCAGTTTCTATTTCACTGGCCTTCTTTGTTAATTGTACATCTAAAAATTCTATCTGTCGTAATGAGCTCTTGCATTCAAACATTAAAAAGTTTGTTGTCCCATTTACATAAGTGACAGAATCATCTAACTGTTGTTTGGTACTACTCCAAATGAAAAAAATATAATCAACAAACCTTTTATAGTATTTTATGTATCCACTGAATAATGTTTCGCCCAAAACATAAGTGCCTTCCCAGTATACCAAAACCAAATTGGCATACGAGTTTGCACAAGGGGTCTCCATAGCGACCCCTACTTTTGCAAATAATATCTCTTATCATACATGAACACATTATTACTTAATACTATATCCAGTAATAACATACACCTCATAATGAGATCTCTGGGAACCCCTTTTTCAATTAACAGTAATCTCACATATTCTATTCCTGTTGTATTGGGTATCGATGTAAATAGGGACACAACATCCAATGTAACTAGTAGGTCGTTATTAATATCTTGTGTAGATAGAACATATTGTGCATAACTTTCTAGAAATTGTTGAGTATCTTTGAACACAGACTCAGTTTTGTACACCACTGGTCTAAACTGTTTCTCTAAATAAATTGATAATGTCTCGGTGAGCCAAACCCCTCCTGAGACTATAGGTCTCATAGGTGGATCCATTAAGACCTTATGTACTTTTGGTAACCCCCTAAAAATGGGGATTACAGGTTTTTCTACTAAAAATATTTATACAACTCAGCATTAATCACATTACATAAATACAGATCATATAATTCTCCTTGAGCATTCTTAATAGTCTTATCCAGTAACATTCCATTTAAAATCTGGTATGTTTCACTATCATCTAATAATGCTCTCATTTTATTAACATACATCTCATAGTCCAACACCACTATGGCCCCACCCTTGTCAGCCTGTCTAATCACTATTTCATTATTATTCTGTAATTTTTTAATGGCTTTGTTCTCTTCATGGCTCAAATTATAAAAATCTGGTTTATTATCATGGCCCATAGAAAAATCAATTAAATCCCTTTCACAAGCCTTTTCAAATGCATCAAGTAATGGGTGTGCTTGTGGTGTGAAACAGAAGGTTTTCTGAAAACATTTATATTGTCATTATTACTATTGTGTCCAAACAACATTTTCAAACCTATATTTCTGGTAAACATTGTTATGTCAATCATAATGTCAGTTATATCTGTATTCCTAGAAGGTATAAAGGAAAGGCCCTTGTTCAACAAGGACCTTTCATGCTCAGTCAAGGCATACCTGGAAATATTTACAACTAAGTCCGTTGTGACAGTCGAAGTATCTTCTTCTGAAACTCGTGTCTCTCCTCTGAGTTCTTCCGTTTCTTCAGTCTGTTTTGTGGTGACCAAACTTGCCATTCTATCTGCCGGATTGGCAGGGGAAAAGAACAAAACACATTCACCTCTGCTATATTACTATTAGTGGTTGAAGTGGAAGCCCTATAAACTGTCTTATTCTCCTTCCTTCTGACATCCATCGTCTTCAACATCATTTGTTTACTTAGGCTTATGGCTTCTTCTTCCACTTATATGGGGGTGTCACTTTCACTCATAACCAAATTCCCCTGTCTTGCTTCTGCATCTGGTTGCATCATACTCGCTGATGTCATCAAGGTGGGTGTGGTAATGCCTGTAGTATTGTGCTCACTAAAGGGCTGTACATTTGTTCTTGCATTCATCACACTATTCCTTGTATTGTCCCTAGGCTAAGAAAATACATTCCCCCTTCGGAAATCATTAAAATCTCGTTCCAACTTTCTTTTCTTGTCTTGTAATAACTTATTATCAAGTGTCATTAGCGTAGTGGTTAACTCTCTATGAATAATATCCATCTCAGCCGGACACAAAAGAGAATTCAATTCCTTTTGCACATCAGTAATTTCTGTGGTCAATACACATTCTATCATTTTGTATTTTTGGTTTTTGTTCCTGGATATACACATTACATCTGGGTTCCTTGGACTGGAGTTCCTCTTGGGGCAATCAGTTCTGTTTTTGGTAAGCCTGAACATCAACTTTATGCCCTACATTATGCAGGGAGTGTATGGTGACATTTACCATACCTTTTAAATTCAGAAGTCTTTGGAAGACTGGCCAGACGTCAGGCTTCCCCATCAGGGAATCTCATATCATTAAGAATACTGCAGCAGTACATCTACCGTTATGGTAAGATTTTACACAACTGTACTTTCTTTACTTTTCAAAAGGCATCCTCTGCTTCTGTGGTCCATTTAACTTCTGTTGCCATGTCACCCTATGCAGGAAGGTTGGGGGGGGGGGGCAGTTGTGATAAAATGAAGCACACATTTCCTCTAACATCAGGCTAAGTCAAAAAAGGCACTAACCTCAGTTTTGGTTTGTGGTAAAAGCCATTATCTTGCTGACTCACATATATATATATGAAATATATATATTTTTATATATTTATATATAATATATATATATATATATATATATATATATATATGTATATATATATATATATATATATATATATATATATATATATATATATATATATATATATATAAATATGTGTGTGTATGTGTGTGTTTTGAAGTCCCCCTTCTAACTATGTAATCAGTGTACCTCTACTTCATAGTGCCAAGCCTACTTTTAGGGGCATTCAACATAAGCCCCATCTGCTTAATAGAGTTCTTGACAGTTTGTACTTTTGGCTAGGTGGAAATCCCAGTGTTTATTCAACTGCCAAACTTATCATAACTGTCTGGATTTCTTTTTAGGGCACCACCACAATCAATGATAAATTTCTTTTTAATCACTCTTCCCTGTTTATCTGATATTATAATTTATAGGTTCATAGGTTCATAGGTAAGTACTAGGCTAACTGCCCTTGCAGGCCATTTCAAGCCTAGGCATTTTCCCTTTTGTGCTTGAAATAACCTATCCCATCTGGTTATAAATTGGTCTTACATATCCCACGGTCAATAAGTATATATTATGCCTAATGAGAATAACTGGGGCCATACTATAGATAATTTGAGGGGACCTATGCATAGGATAAAGTATTTAGGAGCTGTGGCTATCCATTAGTAGTACAGAGGGCAACCTTGGGGTAAATTTTCTGTTTCCCATCCATAGATCTTAGTTGTGCTTGAATATGGACAGGGATGAACTTTGTTTTATGTGAATGTGGATATACATGTCCCTCCAAACCATTCTGTTGATGTTGCAGAAGATGTTTATATCCATAGACTTGAGTATTTCCAATGACATTTGACTTGTTGATGTGCAGTAAATCCATCAGTAATGGGTTGGAGGATGCCTTGCATGCCAGACACCAGTCATCTCTTAGCAGTCTGTAGGACAGGGTTTTAAGTCAGTCATGTAGGATATGTTGTTTAGGTCTTGTATCCCTTTAGTAAGGTACCTCTGTTGATGTTCCAGTTGTTGCATGTGTCTGGGCAGACACATGCCAAAGGGGGCATTATATTCAATGACTGGTTTAATGAAGGCTGAGTAAAGGGGGACAATGACATCTCTAGATCTAAACATAACCCCTTTGTTTGTAAGATGTGCAGTAAAGATGGACTTCCTTACAAAAATAGACACATACTGGTCAAAAGTTAGGTCACTGGCCACAAAAGTTCCCAAACCCCAAACAGCTGCATCAACTCTTACGGGTGTATTGTAGATGTGTTAGTTTCCTGGGATAAATGACTTCATAAAGGATACAATAATGCATTTTTGACAATTATTTTCATTCTACAATTTTGGCACCAATTATTTATTTCAGACAAACCTTCCTGCAGGATGGCTAAGTCATTTGAGGACTCAAAGACTGATCGTACCTTGCATTCTTCTACAAACTTAGCCAGTCAGGCCCCTTTGGTATTGACTTTTCCTTCAGAAAAGTAGATGCCAAAGAGGAAATGTCCCAGCACAGAGCCATGGGGGATTCCAATGGTGACTGGCCCCTTTGTAAAGGTAACTTTCCTTATTTTGATTATCTACATCCTTTATGGGAGCAAACCAGCCACTGGGGATGCACAAGCCAGTGCATTTCTTTGTGCCGGTCCCAAGCCCGGATAAATGTGAAGGGTTGCATCAGGAAGGGCATCCGGCGTAAAAATTCTGCCACATAACTTATGGCGCAAAAATTTCATATTTCCATACCGGATTGTTCGAGGCCCGGGTTAACAACGACTGCCACCAGTACTGTTAGCCAACAGGGTGCTGGCGGAAATTGGGCTACTGTTGGCTGAAGGAGAAGAGGAGGGTGAAGGCATGCCCAAAGGCAGGAAGAGAGGAGGAAGGTTAGGAGTGTAGCAGTGAGGGTAGGAACTTTGAATGTTGGCAGTATGACTGGTATAGGAAGAGAGCTAGCTGATATGATGGAGAGAAGGAAGGTTGATATATTGTGTGTGCAAAAGACCAGATGGAAGGGAAATAAGGCCAGGTGTTTAGGAAACAGGGTCAAATTGTTCTATCATGGTGTGGATGGCAGGAGAAATGGGGTAGGGGTTATACTAAAGGAACAATGTGCCAAGAGTGTTTTAGACATGAAGAGAGTGTCTGACAGAGTGATGTTTATGAAGCTCGAAATTGATGGTGTAATGATGAATGTTGTTAGTGCATATGCTCCACAAGTTGGGTGTGCGATGGATGAGAAAGAAAAATTTTGGAGTGAGTTGGATGAAGTTGTGGTGAGTGTACCCAAGGGTGAGAGACTAGTGATTGGAGCAGACTTTAATGGGCATGTTGGTGAAGTGAATAGAGGGGATGAGGAAGTGATGGGTAGGTATGGTGTTAAGGAGAGGAATGCAGAAGGTCAGATGATTGTGGATTTTGTGAAAAGGATGGACACGGCTGTGGTGAATACATATTTTAAGAAGAGGGAGGAGCATAGGGTGACGTACAAGAGTGGTGGAAGATGCACACAGGTGGATTATATCCTATGTAGGAGGGCCAGTCTGAAGGAGATTGGAGACTGTAAAATGGTGGCAGGGGAAAGTGTAGTTAAGCAGCATAGAATGGTGGTCTGTAGGATGACGGTGATCAAGAAGAGGAGGAGGAGTGTGAAAGCAGTGCCAAGGATTAAATGGCGGAAGTTAAAAAAGGGTGATTGTGAAGTGGAGTTTAGGGAAGAGTTTAAACAGGCACTGGGAGGCAGTGGAGGGTTACCGAATAGCTGGGTAACTACAGCAGAACTAGTAAGGGAGACTGCTAGAAAGGTGCTTGGTGTGACATCTGGACAGAGGAAGGAAGACAAGGAGACCTGGTGGTGGAATAAGGAAGTACAGGAAAGTATACAGAGGAAGAGGCTGGCGAAGAAGAAGTGGGATTGTCAAAGAGATGAAGAAAGTAGACATGAGTATAAGGAGATGAGGCGCATGGCAAAGAGAGAGGTGGTGAAAGCTAAGGGTAAGGTGCATGGAGAGTTGTATGAGAGATTGGACACTAAAGAGGGAGAAAAGGACCTGTACTGATTGGCTAGACAGAGGGACAGAGCTGGGAAAGATGTGCAGCAAGTAAGGGTGATAAAGGATAGTGAGGGAAAGGTACTCACAAGAGAGGAGAGTGTGTTGAGTAGCTGGAAAGAGTATTTTGAGAGGCTGATGAATGAAGAGAATGAGAGAGAGAGAAGGTTGGATGATGTGGGGATAGTGAATCAGGAAGTGAAACAGATTAGCAAGGAGGAAGTAAGGACAGCTATGAAGAGGATGAAGAATGGAAAGGCTGTTGGCCCAGATGACATCCCAATGGAAGCATGGAGGTGCTTAGGAGAAATGGCAGTGGATTTTTAACTAAATTGTTTAATGAAATTTTGGAAAGTCAGAGGATGCCTGAGGAGTGGAGAAAAAGTGTTTTAGTACCTATATTTAAGAATAAAGGTGATGTGCCGAGCTGCAGTAACTACAGAAGGATAAAATTGATCAGTCACAGCTTGAAGTTATCGGAGAGAGTAGTAGAAGCTAGGTTAAGAAGGGAGGTGATGATTAGTGATCAGCAGTATGGTTTCATGCCAGGAAAGAGCAATACAGATGTGATGTTTGCTCTGAGAATGTTATTGGAGAAATACAGAGAAGGTCAGAAGGAGTTACATTATGGCTTTGTAGACTTGGAGAAAGCATATGACAGGGTGCCTAGAGAAGAGTTGTGGTATTGTATGAGGAAGTCGGGAGTGGCAGAGAAGTATGTAAGAGTGGTACAGGATATGTACAAGGGTAGTATGACAGTGGTGAGGACTGCAGTGGGAGTGATGGATCCATTTAAGGTGGAGGTGGGATTACATCAAGGATCAGCTCTGAGTCCTTTCTTTTTGCAGTGGTGATGGACAGGTTGACAGATGAGATCAGACAGGAGGCCCCGTGGACTATGATGTTTGCAGATGACATTGTGATCTGTAGTGAGAGTAGGAATCAGGTTGAGGAGATGCTGGAGAGGTGGAGATATGCTCTAGAGAGCAGAGGAATGAAGGTCAGCAGGGCTAAGACAGAATATATGTGTGTAAATGAGAGGGAGGGTAGAGGAATGGTGAGGATGCAGGGAGTACAGTTGGTAAAGGTGGACGAGTTTAAGTACTTGGGATCAACAGTTCAGAGTAATGGTGAATGTGGAAGAGAGGTGAAGAAGAGAGTACAGGCAGGGTGGAATGGGTGGAGAAGAGTGTCAGGAGTGATTTGTGACAGAGTGAAAGGGAAGGTCTACAAGACAGTAGTGAGACCAGCTATGTTATATGGGCTGAAGACAGTGGCATTGACAAAAAGGCAGGAGTCAGAGCTGGATGTGGCAGAGCTAAAGATGTTAAGATTTGCACTCGGTGTGACTAGGATGGATAGGATTAGGAATCAGTATATTAGAGGGTCAGCTCATGTTGGACAGTTTAGAGACAAAGCAAGAGAGACGAGATTGCGTTGGTTTGGACATGTGCTGAGGAGGGATGATGGGTATATTGGGAAAAAGATGCTAAGGATGGAGCTGCCAGGTAAGATAGGAAAAGAGGAAGGCCTACTAGAATAAATAAATCCACCCACAAACAAACCATTCTAGACTGGATACTGACCAACAACAATCCCCTCTCCTATAAAACAGGAATACTCCCTGACAATATCAGCGACCACCTCCTTACCTTTATCACTAAACAAAAATTCAACAATCCCAAACTAACTACTTATCGTACCAAATACAACAAAACAGAATTCAACCTAGCATCCTTTCAAAATGAACTCAAGGAATATAACTGGTCAACTCTAAAATACCTCCCAATAGATGAAGCAGTAACCCATTTCAACAATACCTTCCTACAAATTGTAAACCAGCATGCCCCATCCTTAGTCAGAGTTAGTTCCAAAGCAGCCCCATGGCTCTCTAAAACAACTAAACAAACTATGCGAGCTAGAAATAAACTATGGTCTAAATGGAGGTCCACAAAAAACCCAATTGACCATCAAAACTTCAAACATCTGAGAAACAAAACAAAGAAGCTTACCTATCTGGACAAGAAAAACTACCACCTTCAATACCAACAAAACCAACACCAAAACCCAAAACAATTTTGGTCAGGAATAAACAAACTACTCCATCCAGGCAACACCAAAACACCTACCCCAGCTAGCCTAGCACAAACCCAACCTAACATAATAGCCAACACTTTCAACAACTTCTTCTCTCAAACAGTCACCTCACTTGCAAGCACCATGACTCCCCAACCCTCCAAACTACCCCCACTCAAAACAGCACCCACATGCTAAAGTTTAATACCGTCTCAACAACCTATATACGTAAAGTACTATCTAAACTCAAACCCTGCACCCCTTCTGCAGACAAGCTTCCAGCTGAATATCTGCAACTAGCTGCAACCGAAATAGCCTACCCAGTCTCCATCTTAATAAACAGAACTATAACTGAATCCAAAATCCCATCCTGTTGGAAAATCTCCCATATTATTCCCCTCCATAAAGGAGGAAACTCCAACGAACTCTCCAATTTTCGGCCTATTGCCCTTCTATCTCCTCTATCCAAAATAATGGAACGCTGCATTCACCATCAACTTCTACATTATCTCTTGAATAACAACTTGCTTGTAGACTCACAACTTGGTTTTAGACCCTACCACAGTACTTCAACTGCCCTTCTCTCCTTCACTGACTCTATCAATAAAAACCGCAACAACAACCTGTTCTCCTCTGCACTATTCTTGGACCTCTCAAAAGCTTTCGATATGGTCAACCATAAACTTCTCCTCGATACCTTACAATCCCTCTCACTTGATTCACAAGCATTACAGTGGTTCGACTCATACCTGACTAATAGAAAACAAGCAGTCCTCTGGGACAGCCATCTATCCTCTCAACTCCCAGTTACTATTGGCGTCCCACAAGGATCCATCCTAGGTCCCCTACTTTTCTCTATTTTCATAAATAACCTGCCCACTTCCCTCCCGACATCCACTTGTATACAGTATGCAGATGATTCCACTCTCATCTGCTCTGCTTCTTCCCCAGCACAACTCCACTCTGCTACCCAATTGGTCTTCACTGCAGCAGAAAAATGGTTTCAACATATCTGTCTCCTCCTAAATCCCAAAAAAACCAAACTTCTACTTTTCACCCCAACCTCTAAATCCACCCCAATCACTTTTTCCATTGTATCCTGTAATGGCACGGTCATCAAACCTGACTATTCCACTAAACTGCTAGGCGTCACCATAGACAATCAGCTAAATTTTGACTATCACATTGATTTAACTATCAAGTCAGTCAATAAAAAGATTGGTGCCCTTTACAGACTTAAGCCCTTTCTTACTGCTACTTCCCGAGTGGCTCTCGCCCAAACTCACCTCATTTCTACATTATTGTATGCCTCTTTTATCAACATATCTAAAGCTAATCTTCAGAAACTGAATACCGCCTACCACAGTATAGCCAGATTTGCCACTGGCTCTCTATTCCAAACTCATCACTGTCTTAATTTAAAGAAACTAAACTGGCTTGAACTTCCAAACCTAATACTCCTACAGCAACTAATCATCACTTTTAAAATTCTACATTACCCCTCCAACACACCCATACTAAATAAACTCATCACACCTTATAAAAATCTCACTACACTTAGATCAGCCAACAAGCTACTAGTTACTACTTTGAAATCTCATAATAAATCAGGTGATTCCTTATTTGCAAACACTGTTGGTTCTTATTGGAATAAACTTCCCACAGAACTGACCTCCCTAGGCTCATGTCACCTTTTCAGAAAACAGATAAAAACTCACCTACTAATTCACTGGCTATGCCCCTGCTCCAATCCTGACTGACCTCAGCAAATTTATTACTCTCTCCAGTCTGCTCCTGTGTACTTTTGCTCTTCTGTTCTAACTTAAACTGACTTCCACAGTCCCATTTTTTGTACCATCACTCTTTTGTTCAAATTTCTGTTTGACTCCCCCTCTGACCATCTGTTATTCTGTCTCTTGCTTCTTTTAGCTGACCTCCTATAATCCTGCTACCTCTTGCATTTCTCACTATCTTTGTTTTCCCCCTCTCCTTTTCCTACTGGCTGCTCCTTAGCCTCACTAAGTCCATAATACCTGTACCAAACAGAAACTGTATTTTTTTCCACATTCTGTTTACTTCATTTCTGCCTTTTCCGTATCTCTAACTACATAACATCTGTTACACTACTAACCTGCATATTTAACACTGTATATTAACCGTTTCATGCTTTCAGCCAATACCTGATTTGTTGTCATGACTAGTTACTAGTGATATTCTTTAACTTTAAATTGTTTTTTATGATACTGAAGCTTTTCTCCTCAGCCCCCTGACTGAATTTTGATTGTCATCTAGTCAGACTAGTCCAGGAAAACTGTATATGCATTTGTATTTTGCCTTATTACATTATTTTTATAGTTAGTTTATTAGTGACTTCATAAACTGTAGTGTCTTAGTCTGATAGTGGAGCTTTTCTCCTCGGGCCTCTGCTGAAAATGGACATGTATCCAGCCAGACTAGCCCGGTTAACAAATGTAAAATAAAATAATAAAATAAAATAAAAATAAATAAAAAGGTTTATGGACGTGGTGAGAGAAGACATGCAGGCGGTTGGTGTGACAGAGCAAGATGCAGAGGATAGGAAGAAATGGAAAGAGATGATCGGCTGTGGCGACCCCTAACGGGAAAAGCCGAAAGATGATGATGATGACATCCTTTATGTGAGCCAGCTGGTAATCCAGTGGGTGACATATGGGTCTATTCCCATTTTATTTAGCTTTTCTACTATGTCTGAGTGAGGAATTGTATTAAAGAGTTTGTCTAGGTTGATGTGTTTGATATTTACCATTTTGCCTTGATCTGTTGCTTTTTTGACCTTTTCAAATAAATCCACAAGGTTGAGTAAGCATGACCTGTCCTTAACCAGTCCAAACTGACACCAGTCGTTTGTCTGTATCAGTCCTTCCTGGAGAATGTTTGTGTCAATGTGGGATTCAATGACAGCTCCTAAATTGCAATCATTTGCAAATTTAGTTACCCAGAAGCCATTGGCCTTGACTTCAGAGAAGTAAATTTCAAAAAGGATCAGTCCCAGGACTGATCCCTGAAGACCTCCACTTGTAACTGGCCTCTTTGTTGAGGTGGACTCCCATGTTCTAACTTCCTGGGTCCTGTCTGTGAACCAGTTGGCTATCCACTAGGTGACATGCGAATTTGTACTTAACCTTTTGAGTTTGTCAAAAATGCCCAAGTGTGGTATTGTGTCAAAATCCTTGGCCAGTTCAAGGTAGGCAGTGCAAACCATTTTGTCCTCATCCATTGCTTTGGTGACCTTCTCAAAGACATTCACCAGGTTGGGTTGGCATGACCTGCCCTTGACAAAACCAAATTAGGTTGGATCCAGTGTCTGGAGGTTTACTATGTCATTACTGATAATTTCTATGATAATTCTTTCCATGGGTTTGCATATAAGACTAGAGAGACTTATGGGTCTGTAGTTTCCAGCATCTGTAGATGGCCCACTTTTGTGCAGAGGGATAATTGTTGCTGTTCTCCATTCATAAGAGACAAATCCTGTTTGGAGGGCACTGTTAAATAGCAATTCCAGAGGACCTGACAGGTCATGTTTCATGCTATTTAGAAGGCATGCTGGGACATTGTCTGGGCCCATTGATGCGGTGTTCTTGGCCTTAGAGAAAGCATTATGGACCTGTTCCCTAGTGATAGCAGGGGGTTGTTATATTTGATGGTATTTCCTGAGGGATTGAGGGGAAGAGAGGGGTAATATTGGAGCTGAATTTGTCAGCCAGTAGGTTTGCTATATCTTCTGGCTCAGTATAGATGGCTCCATTTACAATGAGCTCTGCACACAATTGTGTACTGCATTTGAGGTTGCAGACATAGCTAAAGAATGCCTTGTGGTTGTCCTTGGCCTGGGAGGCCAAATTTCCTTCAATTTTGGCTTTGGTGGACTTACTTTGTCCTTTGTGTTGTTTGTTTAGTTTGATGAAAGTTCTTTGTTTAGTTTGATGAAAGTGCTTTTATCCTGCTGGGTACTACACCTCCTAATTTTTGCCATGACCAAAACAAACCTCAAAAGTTCTGGGCAGGCATCAATAAACTCCTACACCCAGGAAAATTCAACACTCCAACCCCCTCAGACATTAACCACAATAATCCCAAAGAAGTTGCCGATACCTTTAACAGTTTCTTTACTGAGACCATCCAGTCTCTAGCCAACCAGCTATCTCCTGATGGCTTAAGTCCTACTACTTCTATACCCAGCTCTCAACCCTCTTTTCACCTGCAACCTGTTCTCACATCCCTTATTCATACTCTGATTAAGAAACTCAAACCTACCACCCTCTCAGCCAATCTCCTACCTGCAGAATATCTGCAAAAAGCTGCAGATGCCATAGCCTATCCCATCTCCATCCTGATTAATAGAACTATAACTGAAGGTTCCATCCCCTCTATCTGGATGGTATCTCATATTATCCCTCTGTATAAAGGTGGCAACTCCAATGAATTATCAGATTATAGACCCATAGCCATATTATCACCCCTGGCAAAGGTCATGGAGAAATGTGTGCATAGACAACTGATAAACTATCTTATCCAAAACACCCTACTAGTCAACTCTCAACATGGTTTTAGACCATTTCACAGCACCACCTCTGCCCTCCTATCTTTCACTGATACCATTAACAAAAATCGCAATAATAACATTCTTTTCTCAGCCCTCTTTATTGGTAAACCATCATCTACTCATAAACATACTCAGATCCTTTTCTTTAGATAAGCTGGCTATACAATGGTTCCAGTCTTACTTAAATAATAGACAGCAGGCTGTTCTATGTGAAAACAAATTATCCACCCACCTCCCCATTACCCTTGGTGTTCCACAAGGTTCCATATTAGGACCTCTCCTATTTTCTATTTTTATTAATGACCTGCATTCAGTCATTCCACAAGCTACCTGTATTCAATATGCAGACAATTCCACATTAATATGCGCAGCCGCTTCCCCCTCTGATCTACAGACTCTAACCCAAAATGTGTTTAACATAGTTGAAAATTGGCTTCTTAACTGTCGCCTCTTATTGAATACCTATACTAAACTACTAGGGGTATTAACTGATAACAACCTTAAGTTTGATGTGCATATTAACATTATAAAAACAGTCAACAAAAAAACTTGGCTCCCTATATAGGATTAAGCCCGTCCTTACCCCGTCAGCTAGGGCTACTATTGTCCACTCCCACTTACTCTCTACTCTTCTTTACACCTACCCCATATTTACAAACTTGAGTAAAAATGACCTCAATAAATTGGCAAACTCCTATAATAACATTGCCAGATTTGCCACTGGAGCTGCATACAGAAAACACCACTGTCATAACTTGGTTCAGTTAGAATGGTTAGAATTGCCTAACCAACTCCAATACAACCAAATAATATTTGCACATAAGTTTCTGTATTAGCCTGAGAACACTCCCTTACTTAATAACCGTATCACCCCATACAATAACTTTAAGACCCTCCGCTCATCCAACAGACTACTAATACAAATAGTCAAAACCAACAACACAGCCGGTGACTCCTTGTTCGCTAACTCCATTGGCAGAACCTGGAACTCACTGCCTACTGACCTTACTTTGGTATCCTCAATAACATTATTCAAAAACAAGCTTAAACAATACCTCAGTACACGTTGGTTAGGCCCCTGTACTTATCCTGACGAACTCCTTCCTTTAGCTCTAGGTCAAATGAAACTCTTTACTGTACTAAGAATGTATGTCACTGTTAGCCCATGAACAGAGTGTGCATTAACATGTCAGACTTATGTCACTGTATATGATTTACCTCTTGTATTATTCAAATTAATTCTCTATATGTATCTTTCATGTATAAATGTAAAGAAAAGCAATGACCTATTATGTACTTTCATGTATAACTGTAATGAAATGTAATTAGCTATCATGTCTTTGGTTGGAGCTTTTCTCCCCGGGCCTCTGCTGAAAATGGACATATATCCAGTTGGACTAGCTCGGTCAAAAAATGCAAACTAAATAAATAACTAAATAAATAAATGATTTTCCTTCTTCTGTTATACCACCTATTCATATTGTGATTCTACCAGGGTGGCTTGTTTTTTAACTTAGTTCTATACTTCTTACTGGTGGGTACAGCTGCCATTATGCAGCTGTTAACAGGCTTGTGTAGGGTTTCTGTATAGATAGCAGTGCTTTTGGGGTTTATGGGGGCTTGAAATTTTGCCAGGTTATTAGTTAATAGCAAGAAGTTACCCTTAGACTAGTTTCTGAATATTCCAGGGTTAGCTGAGATTCCAGTTTATATTTTTACATCAAAGCAGACTATTTTGTGGTCTAACCTTATGAGGAAATATATTACAGATTAGACATTATAGATCGATATACAGATAGATAGATAGACAGATAGATAGATAGATAGATAGATAGATAGATAGATAGATAGATAGATACTGTAGATAGATATAAATAGTATACACACCCCTGTTAAAATGGAAGGTTTTTGTGATATAAAATAATGAGACCACAATAAATAATTTCAAAACTTTTCCCACCTTTAATGTGACCTATAACGCACACAATTCAATTGAAAAACAAACAAATCTGTTAGAGGAAAAATATAAAAAATAAAAAAATGTACAATACGCTGGTTGTATAAGTGTGCAGGTTTTTTATATCACAAAAACCTACCATTTTAACAGGGATGTATACACTTTTTATATCCACAGTAAATATATATATATATATATATATATATATATATATATGGTTCCCATTCAGAAGCCTGAAACATCATAAGCCTGAAAATCAAAATCCTGAAACCAAAAGCCTGAAAATTCAGAATCCTGAAAACTCAAAATCCTGAAAGCCCAAAATCCTGAAAGCCCAAAATCCTGAAAGCCCAAAATCCTGAAAACACAAAATAGACATACTGATGTCATTGTGGCTTTATTATTGTTAGCCCTGTGGTGTTAGGTCATGCGTTGGGGTCAGGTAAGTGTGCGGTTGGTTTTAAGTTAGGGTTAGGGGCGGTTTAAGTGAGTTAGGGTTAGGGCGCGGGTCAGGTGAGTGTGCGATAGTGACGGACCTTAGGGTTAGGGTCAGGGTCAGTTGGTAGATATTAGTGTCTTTATAGTGACATATTAGCATTATTTGTGTTTTCAGGATTTTGAGTTTCAGGATTTTGGGCTTTCAGGATTTTGGGCTTTCAGGATTTTGAGTTTTCAGGATTCTGAATTTTCAGGCTTTTGGTTTCAGGATTTTGATTTTCAGGCTTATGATGTTTCAGGCTTCTGAATGGGAACCATATATATATATATATATATATATATATATATATCTATATATATATATATATATATATATATATATATATATATATATATATATATATATATGTGTGTGTGTGTGTGTGTATACACATTTATGTATATATATATATATATATATATATATATATTAATTACATAGATATGTGTGTGTGTGTGTGTGTGTATGTATGTATATATATATATATATATATATATATATATATATATATATATATATATATATATATATATATATGTATATATATATATATATATATGTATATATATATATATATATTACAAATGTCTATCTGTATCTATATATATCTATTTATCTACATATATACGTATATATATTATCAAATTATGTATGTGTGTATATAAATATATAGGGCCAAATTCCAAAAGAGTTGCTTTCAGTGTGCGTCTGCCCTGATTCTCTGTGTAAGTGACTTACTTCAGTGTAATGCCTATTTATAATCAGGATTACAGTGGGGGCCAGATCCCTAATGACCTGCACTCAATATAAGTCATTACTTGCAGTGAGAGCAAGTCTTTTGGAATCAGGGCTATATTCTGCTCTTATTCAGGCATTAAGGCCATAGGCAATGTGTTTAGAATTAAAAGGGATGTTAGCTGCATAAATGGGATGTGTGATGGAGGTGCCTGTAGCCATCCATGTTTGTTGAAACATTCAGAACCAGTTTAAATAGGTGATCTTTTAGCTGTGTTATGATATTTAGCAATTTTGCAAATTATTTCTATCACATTAAACTAATAAGGTTATCATCAAATAAAAATATATATATATATAAAAATATTAACAAGAGGTCATAATATGGAATAAAAATGAATTTAATATCGACAGATAACAATCTCGCTAAACGCTTTTGTCCCTCTCAAATACAGGGCTTCTACAGAGTGAAGAGTAAAATGTAAGCAAAGTTACACCATTTTAATTTTTTTACCAATCAAAACAAAGCACAAGAAGTAATAGGCTCAAATAAGTATAAAAGTAACTCACTAAGAACTTATATTTGAGTACAAAATACTATTACAATGTGTTACAATGTATAAAATCCATGTTTTTAGTAAAGTTCAAAGATTTGGCAAGAATTTTTTTAGTTAACCTGAAGAAAATTTGGTATAATTGGTTAATTTATTTAGAAATGTCTGAATAGTGTAATTGATTTATATTGCTTAACAATAAGTCTGAAAATATCTGAATAACAGGAAATAAAACTTAGCCAGTTATATAATTCAAAAACAATAATAACATTAAACACCAAAAGCTGAGAATCTCAAAGAATCAGATCAGCCTTATGTTTCAACACACTAGAGATGGGTACAAAATCATGAATTCCAGGTGTGTTAGCTGCATGGAGTCATAACTCCCATATTAATTCTTTAAATTCTAAGAGGCTAACTAAATTTCCATCTTTGTTACTGTGATGAACCTTGTTAATAATAAAAAATATACATTTTTAAAACCAGTACATGTGCTAGAGTGCCTCCTCAGGGGTCTGGTAGTTTTCAAGGTCTTAACATCATGCTGGTGCTTATAAATACTGTCCCTCAGTCTTGTCTTGCCCATGTGAAATGCAGGCTATGAGACACAGGTGGCCAAATATACTACGCCATTGTTGTCATGATTAAAATGGCCAGCATAAGCAATAATTCTCTTGAAACTTTCCAGACTAACATATAGACTGCCATTGAACAACCTACAGTATTTACAATGCTTGCATTTGTTCATCATTTTTCTGTTATGAGCCCTCCCATTGCACCTAAATTACCTTCCAATAAATTGTTAATGCTTCTCCCTTTATGAACACAAAATGTGGTGCATCCCCTAAAATTCTCTTTAACTTGGGAGTAAAAACACATTTTCCAAGTGGTCTTCACAGAATCACTATATGAGAAGTATTAATATTGTATGGTAAAACAAGGGCACATTTCAAATCATTCTCACTCTTAGTTGTCTTTACAGATATTGTGGGATCCTTACTCCAAAGGTGTACAAACTTGTCCTGCATTCTTTAAAAATCTCATCTTTAATTGAATTTAATAAAGGCTCAGGATACCCCCCCATCACAAAACATGGAAATAAGTTTATCAATTTCAGCACAAAATTACTATCCACTTTTATAATCCTCAAGAGTTGCACCATGTAACCCTTCACTATACTACATTTGTAACTGAAGGGATGGCAACACCAGAATGCAGGTACAAGTTTGAAAAGCTTTCTTTCTGATAAATGGTTGAGTTGAAATAACTCAATGAGTAGTCCTTTTTTATGGTGATTTCAATGTATTCAATACTATCTGTACCTAACTGATGTAAATCTCAACAATTTTGTCATGTTTTTGAAATACACTTAAAAGGACAAAAATTGATCAATGTCACCATTCCACAACAACAACATGTTGTCCAATAATCAATAGTATGCATGCACCAAAGAGAAGTGCTCAGATCTGAATGCATGTCAACCCTGATATACAAATAATGTAATATTTACATAGAGGGAAGTGTAAGATGCATCCATAGCTACACGGGTGGTTTCAGGAAAAAGTTATCTTTTGGGAAAAAAAATTGTTTTTCAAGGTCAAATCAAGGAATTAACAGAACACATATAACTCATCCTGGCAGATGTCAGTCTGATCACTTAAAAATGACAAAAAACTTTCAAACCCAGCACTGTGTGGAATCTCTGTCAACAAATTGATCACATCCACAGTGATAAAAAAAACATCTCTATAAGCTTCAGACTTCAAACTACTAGAAGGTGCCAAGAATTACATATAAAGTGGGGCTTACTGGCTAACACATTTGCATTTATCTATGTAAACCACCAATGGGTCAGTTTCAGAACTGTTTTCTGTCACTGTTGGCATCAGTTCTTATGAACCTTGGTTATTCCAGATATGGTGAGAATAACCAGTTTCAGCACTCTTACCAGTTAAAAACTTTCTTGATCTAAAACTCCTTGAAAGATTTAGTCTTGCAAACAATAGTCAGTTTTGCTATAGGCAATATTGATTTCATTTCTAGACATTCTTGAATATTAACTGTTGCCATTAAGTAACTGTGTCATTATAGAGAAGTAATTGACACAGTTGATGAGGACCACACCGCCTCCCTTATCAGGTTTCATACCACACCACCTCCCTTGTCAGGTTTCATAATACAAATTGATCTATTTCAAGCAAGGTCTCTCAAGGTGTTCCTCTGTAAAGCTATGCGATTATCAGTGAGATACCAACTTTTTGAGGAAATTCACCTAAACTGTTCTTCAGAGATGTTTTTGAATACCTGAACTTGGGAGTATGAGGATGGAATGAAAGTATTCTTTCTTTTAAAATTAGCAATATTGTTGAGAGGAGTCTTACTGTCAAAAATAATCTAAGGTATAAATTCCGAGTTAGGAGTTTCAGTTGAGCTAAGGCTAGTTCTAATTTGACCTGTCAGACAAAGGAAAAGCCTTTCTTGAGGTAACTGGTCACACCTTTAGTCACACTGAAACTATTCAAATTAAACACATTGAAGGTAGGAAAGCATCCAGGTAAGTTCAAAACAGTACCTTGGTCAACTATCTTGTCTTGTATTTGCTGTGATCCCTGTCATAATGTGAGTTGGTGTTGTTGCCAGAGTTCCTCCCATGATGTGGATATTGAACTAAATTGTGGTTCGATAATCTCTCTGACATCCTCAACTAAAACTCCCCTAAAAAAAGCTTCATCACGATTCAACATGGTGACATCAGCCATGCTTAACTCATATTTGCATCCCGCAGTAGGTAGTATCCCTACAAGGCTGGGGTATGCTCTTTTGTGTTGGTAATCCAACCTATCCCTTTCAAGTTTTTTTCTGCTTTTGTTTTTGATTTAGTTGTACTGCTTTTTCTACTTTGTGAAAGATGACTTAATAAACATATTTTTGAGTTATAAACACATCATTGGTAATGCCAGTTTTCAAGACCTTAATGTCTTGATCCAGTTGTTTATTTTCCTGTTATTGTCGTTGATTAAAGGTTGAATTAACTCACAACTGGTAATGTTGAATAAATCAAGTAGTTTCATGAAAAATAAAGAGTTTTGTTCGAGTTCATTAGTAAATTTCCAGAGATGAAGACCCATAAGCACTCTTCGTCCCATAAGCTCTTAGTTAAGTATAAATTATCATTTAGTCAATTTCTAAACACACCAAGTTTCCTAAAGAGGTCACCAATCTGCATTCATAAACATCCTCTTTGTAAAACAGGTTCATCTTTAAAATCAAAACCTGACAAGTACATATTTTTCTCCAAATCAGTGCCAGGATCCCCGGAATGTATCTGTGAAACTCATTTCATGTTAGTGTCATGCCATTGGCCACCACTCAAACATGTTTGTGTGGTGCTGGCATTAAAATCCATGACTAGGACCGGTTTACAATGGGAGCTAAGTAATCCAGAAGCCAGAACATATCTTGTTAGTTTTTTGTAAAAGAACTGTTGAGTCACCCAGTAGATTCTGATGTGAAGTGCTCAGTGAAGAATAATCCAAAAATGATATATTGCTGGTCAAACAATGATAAACTAATAACCTTATTACCAAGTCAACAAATAAATTATAGAATCAAAAATACTGACAAGAGGTGGTAATTCGGGACAAAAATGAATTTAATATCTACATATAAGAGCAATCCCACTAAGCACTTTCATCCCTCTGAAATGTGAGACTTTTTAAGCCATAACTTCGTTTACATTTTAATTTTCACTTTGAGGAAGTCCCATATTTGAGAGGGATGAAAGCGCTTAGTAGCATTGTTCTTATTTATGAATAGAGCACTTAGAATTTAAGAATAAATATGGCAGTTATGACTCCATGCAACCAACACACCTGACATTTAGTTTGTATCCATCTCTAGTGTGCTGAAACATAAGGCTACTTTCTTGAATTCTATACTTTTGGTGTTTAATATTATTATTATTGTTTTCAAATTATTTCATTTTTAAGTTTCAGTTCTTGTTATTCAGACTTAGTTTTAAACAATATAAATCAATGTCATTATTCAGACATTATTAAATAAAGTAAGCAATTATACCTATTTTTCTGCAAGTAAAAAAAATCTTTTCAAGTCTTTGAAGTTTAGTAAAAACCTATATTGTATACATTGCAACACATTGTTAATAGTTTTTTTGACTGAAATGTTTACTTGTATGTTCAGTTCAGGCTATTGCTTCTTGTGCTTGGATTTGATTGGTTAAAAGTGAAATGAAAGCCATAACTTTGTTTATGTTTTACTTTTCACTCTGAGGAAGTCTCACAGTTGAGAGGGATGAAAATGCTTAGTGAGATTGCTCTTATTTATAAATATTAAAGTAATTTTTATTCCATATTACAGCCTCTTGTTGGTATTTTTGTTTTTATATTTTTATCACTTTCTTTATCTGACAGTGACTTTAAAGTGGCAGATGCATTTTTATTAAAGCTCTTTCAGTGTTGCTATTAATCATGGTTGTCTGTAAAGTGTATTGCTTGAGGAGTCTCACATGGAGAACAGGCTACTTCGAATTTCTTATTTCCATGGGTGAGAAGTAGTTCTCAGGAAGTAACCTGAACAGAGTTTATTTAAAAAGAAAGGTGCACTTCCTGCAAGGGTATGACATTTGACTTTTGCAAATACAGTACAGTGATGTTCTATACTGGGGCTAATTTGAATTAATATTAATATTTTATTCTTTGCTTTTTTGAAAGCCCAGTATAATTTTGGGATGATAGCAAGGACATTATGGCATAGTTGCCTGGGTAACAGAACCCCAATGTCTAATGCCATGTCTAAAATTGGTACTAATGATATGTGATATCTTTTATGCAACTTGTAAATGATTCAGTTTTAATGGAGATTGCTTTACAGTGGACATAAAGAAGGTGAAACCTGAATGTCCTAGTTAGTTCTGAATAGATAATATAGTCAACTTTTATCCATGTGGGCCTGTAAGAAACAAAGGAGTAAATATGCCTAATTAAAACAGCATAACTGTGGAATTTTGGGAGTTTAGTGTGAGGATATTAGCTTGTACACAGTTCAAGAACAATAACATATAATTTTGTACTGCTAAGTTGATTTGGCTGGCATACCTACCAGACCTCCTTATTACAGTGTCTTCGGTGTATGGTAACCAGTTCAGATATGATAGATCATTAATGTAGAGCAGAAACAGTAAGGCTACAAGGACTGTACTTTGTGGAACAACTGATCTTAGTTTATCTATTTGTGTCTTTAGGCATTTTGCTGATGAGAATATTATATTTCTGAATATGAGTATAAATTAACATCATAAGTCTTTTTGCAATGGGCTCAATCTTTGCATTAGACCTAAATCACTTGCTGTATTAGGTATGGGGAATTTAGCATACCTCTCAACTGTCCAAATTTTCAACGAATGTCCAGATTTTTTACTCATATTTTTGATCTTTTCCTCACAAAATGTTGTTTTTCTTACAAATTATTGGCAAGTCATTGAGGATTAAACTCAGAAAATAATGACAGACATTTGAGTTTCAGATTTCATACTTTTCAGAAAATTCATGCTAAGGCAAAACCTGTTATTTTCTAAGTTTATGAGAAATATTTAAAAATGTCTATATTTTTGGGCCTTTGTGTCCCCATTATTTATGGATTTGTCCAGATTTCTTGCTGTAAGAGGTTGAGAGGTATGGAGTTTAGGATATGGTTGGATAGTTGCATGATTGATCTGTTTGGTGTCGATTTTAAAACTCAATGAAAGGTTGAAGTTGTGGGTTAAAAGATTATAAAAAAATGTCACTCGATAGTTTGTGTATTTATGAGTGAAAACTGGTGATAACCTGGGCTGTAACTCATTAAAATGGAGTCAAAGATTTTTTTTTTACTTCTCTTTCAGTAATAGTCCTAAAGTAAAATAAGGGCATGAGAGTAGTTGATAGGTTCAAGTGGGGCAGATCAATAAATATTACTGAGAATTATATCAGTAGACTTGAGGTTAACACTGTTTAGTTTGGGTTTATTTAATGTGCTTATGGTGTTCATACTAGTTTTGTTTTGTTTTGCTTAGTTATTATTTTTAGTGAGAGCAGATCTATAACAGATTTTGAAAATGTATGTGCTTGTCTAAGACATGCCAATTTAGTTAACCTACAGTAAGCATGTTTAGTTTTATTAATATTACTGGTGTTTTTGAGAGTTTTGTGTGTATTTTGCTTGAGTAAGTAGGATCATCCTTCCATTCATTCCATACACTGTCTCTCTTGGTTTTATTTGTTGTATAAGCTGCACAGAAAGGCATAGGGCAGACTTACCTCTGAGTCTTTTTGCTTTTACTGGGAAAGCATGTCTTTCATTTAATTTGCTATGTTAAGTAGAGGTGGACTGTTTATGCCATATCTAGAAGGACCCATCAGTGGCATCCATTACTAATTAACAAAATCATCAGAAGATTCAGTAATATACCTTAATTTCAAATATCCTGGTGGGAATGAAGTGATTTTAAGAAATTATAGAAAGAAAAGGATAATACTAATCTGAATAAAGAGAATTTGAAGGAACTGAATATAATATTATCTGCTGGCTATCAGTTGATCTAATATATTTCTAGTATAATTGTTATGATGCTGTCTAGTACTCTCCAGGATTAGTTAAGTTAAATGTATATAGCAGCCTATCCAGTTTTGGTTTCATATGGATATTAAAGTTCAGGTTACTGTTCCCTAGTATAACTAATTTATGGTGTTTTACTTGCAGATGCAGTATACTTAGTACATTTTCCAGGATTAATAATGCACTTAGGTGCAGAATGTGGATACAAACAATGCAAAATTTGTGAGATTGCCTATCCTGCTTTTTAATAGTATCCAGCTAAGATCTGTATCATTTGCACAGGTGTGTCTGATAATTTGTTTAGGGGAAAGACTGGTGTTTGTATGTACTAATATTAATATCCCCCACTAGACCTGGTCTATTGTCTAAAAGAGAGAGTAAATATCAGAAAGAGCTGATGAAATCCATGAGTCCTCTTTTAGCCAGGTCTAAGTTATATAAATCACCTTTGGAAGATGAAGGCACACCTGTAACATTTATTACTTAAATGCTGAGCATTTAAGCACACAACTGTTAGTTTTGTTATCAGGCAAATTATTTTTGGCAGTATCAGTATGACCATCAGCTCTTTCCTCCTGTTTAGAGATATCATAGACTTATTTATTTAGTTGTTTGTTTATTTATTTCTTTATTCATTATTTTGGCATTTGTTTACTGGGATTACTAATCAGATGCCCAGGAAGAAAATATCCAAGTATAAATGCATAAAGGTACAAAAAGTAGATAAGAAACATTATGACTTTAAGCAATTTAGCAAAATGAATGCAAATAGACTATATAGTAAAAACGTAAGCAGTGTTTTGCAAAATACAACAGATCATATCAATAGATAAAATTTTGTAAGTCAGAAATAAAATCTGTCACTACAACAATTATTAAAAATACAAATGAATTAAAAAGAAAGAAAAGATAAAGCCAGTTGAATGAGCACTCTTTTAAAATTAAAGTTTGAGGTAAAAAATATGTTTAAGTAATGTGTTAGTGGAAGTGATAGTTATAAATTGGTCTGCATGCATATCTATATTTATGTCTATAGCTATATATTTATCCATATCTGTATCTACATGTATCCATATCTATAGTTCTGCAACTATCAGTCTATTTATTTATGGAATAAAGGTGGTGGGAACACACAGTCTATCCTCTACATTATATGTTGAAATGAAAATGCTTGCTAAATGAATCCTTGGTGGATTAGTAAGTCACTGTTCCTCTGTAGTTGTACTGGGTACCTCCTTCTTTACTGATCCATTTCAAACCTCTTGCCCCAAAACTCCCACTCCTAGCCTGTCTGTTGCCTCACAATCTCTTGTATGTACTTTTTCCTTTGCTCTGATGTCCTTAGCCAGCTCCGGTATTCTTTAATTTTTAATATTGATATACTACCTGCAGCTCTGCTGAATGATTGTTTTTCAATTGCCATCAGCTGTCAGCCAGTCTGGCACATAAGGGATATGACCACATGTAGTCCCTTCTGCACACCTCAACAGCTTTACTTCTGTTATTACTTTCCCACAGTGCCATATAGCACTTAACTCTCCCTACTAGCTTCCCTGCCACCTTTTCGACTGTAGCACTCTTCTATAACTTTTCTTTCTGTTTTACTCCCCCTAATGCCGTGTGCATTTAATATTCTCTACCAGCACCCTGTACCATCCTTTTCCATTGTAGTGATCTTGCTTTCCTTTCCTGATCCCTGTGATATGCTAGTGCGAATACCAATGGATTCTGAGCATTTTTTTTGTTTTTTTATTTTATTTACAAAGTAGGTAAATGGTTTGCCATATGTCTTTCATCTACGCTTAAATTAACGCAAACTGTTCAGTGCAGATTAAGTTCATGCAATCTCAGTCTAATAATGCTCCTAATTATTAGCGTTTGGTTTCATGTTTTCATAAGCATTGTAGTTAAGCAGCTTTGACAGGAACTATTAGTTTGTTCGATGTACCTATAGCCACTCTATGTACACTTATATTTTTAAATATAGTTTAAATATGCAACGATCACTACACTCAGTTATTAAGGAGAACTGTGGCTGTGAGACTTGCTGTACACTTAGCTGTGGTGCTGATAAGTATTTTTGCTTTGAGATATAATGGATATCTATAAATATCTATAATATTATTTGCTGCATGACACACTGCACACTTAGCTGTTGTGTCATTACAGTCTAACTTTAATTATTTGTTGTTACAGCATACAGCTCTGCTGTAGTGCACCTATAGTATCTGATGAATGGTCTTATCATAGCATTGCTTTTTTTAAAAAATGCTGTTGAATGTACTGTACTGCAATTTTGTTCACTACTGTGTTTATTAAATATCCGGTTATCACCCTCTTTCCATTCTTTCAGTACTACTAGCTATTTTCTTGACTACTTTAGACTAACCCCATGAACTCTTCCCCATTCTAGCTATAACCAGCTTATTTTATCTGTACCATAGTAAATATCTTTGTATGTATTCACAACTTTCCCCTCCCCACTCTCCTCTTAACCCTCCTAAGCATCTCCTCTCACTTTGTAGTTTAACTGCTATGGAAGCCTCACTCTCTTAACTCACCTCTCTATTTTGTTCCTTTTCTACATCCTAGGTTATAAAACCTCATTCAACCACAAAGCCAAACAAAAGCCATGCAGGCCCTCAGCCAAAGTCCAAGCACTGGTGAAAACCAGACCCTCCAGTATCTCTACATAATAGTACTACTTATTGTATGTCACTCCTCCGTTGCTTCTCTGCTATCTATATTAGTAAATATGCTACCTGCATATCACTGGGCCAGTACTTAACATTCACTCCTTCTGTTTATTACTACCTCTCTTTACGTGTATTTTCCTACACTTACTGCTTTAGCTGCCACTCCCACTCCCACTCCTAGCCTGTCTGTTGCCTCCCAACCTCTTGTAACTGCTTTTACCTTTGCTCTGCTGTCTTTACCCAGCTCTGGTATTCTTTAAGTTTTAATATTGATATACTACCTGCAGCTCTGCTCTCTGATTGTTTTTCTGTTGCAGTCATCTGTCAGCTGGTCCAACCCACTCCATTTGCCTTCACTATACTCGGCCTCAACCCACTCCCCTATCCTACCCCCATTCCCACCCACCACCACATACTCTGAATTTATACTCTATCCATCCTCACCACTCTCTCCTGCCATACCCTATTTCCTCCCAAATCCATGTATCTGGTCTGTCTTCTTCCTTTATACTTGACTCTGCCCACATCTCAGCCCCACCCTGCCTCCCTATTTTCTACATAATAATTATTTTATCTTGATATTTCTATTAACTTCTTCTCAGCCTTATCATACAACTCTGATAACTAATATCTGCCTACCTTCACCCTACTTTACACCATGACACATCTCTTTCTCTCTACAACTCTCATTGCCTTTCTCTGTAGCCCTACCTGTTACCATCACACTCTAACTTACATTACTTCTACCCTTACACTTACCTTCCTACAAACTTATCTCTCAGCATCTTACTCATTCCCTCTTACCCCTGCTCTTTGCTGCCACAATGACACTTACCTCAAGCTATTCTCTGAAAACCCTCTATCACTCAAAATTAAGCCAAAACATCTCTATTTTAACCTACTCCAGTCATGTCCAAAATTTCATATTCTAAATATTCTACTATCTGGAGATGTACACCCTAAAAAAGGACCAGCCTCTAACTCCTCAATCCCTACCCAAGCCAGAATCCCCTCCTCTCCAAACCACTCCTCTTAGATTTGCATCTCCTCATCTGTCAGAAACCTTACTATATCCTAGCTCAATATTCAATGTATTCTTAAAAAAGTTACCAGACTACATGCCTGGATATCTCTCCACTCCTTGATGTTCTCACTATCTCTGAAACTTGGCTAAAACCCCATATATCTGATAATGAAATCTTACCCCCCTGACTATAATATTTTTCACCAGGCTAGACCCATGAAAAAGGGGGAGGTGTAGCAATACTGTATTCAGACCACCTCAGCCTCTGTTCTCTATCCTTCTCCCTACCCAACTTTCACCCAGCTGAAGTCCTCATATTAAACTACAAAGTGTGTAATCATAAAAAGATAGCCATAGCTGAGATAGTGAATTCCAAAATGGTGGTCGGCTAGTGAACAGCTAACACACAGAGCTCCTCACTTCATTTACTTTTTATAAATCTTTTCTATATCACAAAAAGCTTGGGGACGTCTATACAAACAAAGAAGGATTCTACACTTTCATCATTTGGATTATCCATCATCTCTACCTTCTGTAATATCGTAAGACAGACTTAAATTACTTATCCTTCTCCAAAGTGTAATACTCACAGAAACTCACAAGGCCTGCTCTCAGCTGCAGCATCCAGAAGACCACATGGCCAGACTGTTAAAAACTTCAAATGAACCTAGTACAATGGAGACACAAACAACAAAAGCCAAATCTTCAGCAATTTTTTCACCAGAAAAGGAAAATGTATCTAAAAGACAAAAAACAAATAAACAGATCATGGAATCTAACAAAAATACTTCCAGTATTAATGAAGATCCCAGCTTCCACATGGATGAGCTAAAACAGGCCCTGCAACCTTTACACTCAGCTATACAGAACTTCTCGGAACAACTTACTACTATAGGAAAATCCATCAGCCAAATTGTTGAAAGAGTGGACACACTTGAACAGAAAACTCAGTCAAATGAACTTCAAATACAATCCCTCACTGATGTTATAAATGCCAAAACTACTGCCATAACAGATCTGCAACTGAAAATCACTGATTTGGAGGCAAGAAGCAGAAGAAATAATATCCTGATAAGAGGTCTACCAGAGAGCTATGATAATCAAGGTCTTCTTAACATCACTAAGCAGATATTTGAATCACTTTTACACCTTGATGGAGAGAATCCTGATATCATTATCGAAAGAGCTCATCGTGCACTCTACAAGCGTCAAGACACCTCTATTCCCAGACAAATATATGCAAAGCTGCTCAACTACCAAATTGCTCAAAAGATTCTATCTGCAGCCAAAAAACACAAAACTTTTATGTGGAACAACAATAAAATTATTTTCTCACAAGATCTACCCATTGCCATTAAAGAGAACAGACAGAAACTGGCCCGTTTTGCACAGACCTCATCAAAAGGAACATTCGTTTTCAAATGCGTTTTCCGAATACTCTCATCTTCTACGTGAATGATACTAAATTCTCAGCTACTTCACTAACCGAAGCAAGAGAAGCCTTTATTAAGGCTTTTGGCAAGTCCCCAGTTACTTGAAGCTTCACCTCCGAGAGTTTTTGTTTTTTTCTCTTCTTTTTGGCTCTTAAGCAGTGTTTAGAACTTTTTGACTTACCTGTTGTCATGGTGTTTGATCTGCTTGTTAAAGCGACATATGTCCCTATATCTCTCTATGTTTTTTTTGTACTCCTTTTGCCATTAAACATCTTATAACAAGTTCCATTTTAGATATTAAGCCCTTTGTTGTTTGGGTAGGAACTCATTCGTGACTTCTTGTGTCCCACAGGGTCCCATTTGTTTGTAACCCTCATGAGCTCTTGAAAAAAATACACTCGCTAACACTGTTTGCGCTTATAGCGCGTATTACAGCTACCAGCCCTTGCACGAACACTCATACATTGCCAAATAGCTCTTTACCCTTTACTTTATGCTATAACAACCAAACTTTCCTTAAATAGTTAACCGGAGACTGATTAGGACCTGTAACATTACTTCCAAGCACATTTTTTTTTTTTTTTTGCCTAGCAAGTCTCCGATTGCTTTTATTGCTTTAGACTTATGACTTGCTATTTATCCTGTCCCTTTTTTATTAGATCTATGATAACATAGACTAGGGACAATCTTTCTGGACAGCACTTTTTTTCTTTTATTATTCGTGTTAACTATATGGTGGTTATCTCTTTTTTTTTTATTATAGAACTCTATATCAGTCTGTATTCCCACTGATTACTAGGTTCTTTGGTAACATTTACGGCAGCTATTATGGTAATTTTGCATATGTTACGGTCAGCGGTGATACATATCAGACTTTGATCTAGATTTTACCACTTGCTTTATACCTTTTTGTGTTTTTAACATTTTATTATTGTATAATACATTGTTTCATTGTATACATGCTAGTATGACCAGCTTTACTAAAACGCAGAAGGATCAGTTACAAACTACATGTGGGATAATGTGATTTAATGGTCAACGCTGTACCTTCAAGGAGTAAATAATTTTGGCGCCAATGAATCTATTTAAACTGAACGATTGTTTATAGATTCAGTTCTGAGGTAGACCAGGTTATTTTGGTTATAAGCCCTAAACTATTCTTGGCGTCTTTGTCTGTTCACCGGTGCTTTGATTTGGCCTCCAAATGTACACAGTTCTGTACCTATTCTATATAATTATCCTTATACAGTTTTTTATGCTGCTTAGTTACAGCTTGCATATGTAAACATATTTAATCTGATGCCTACTTACATAACTATTTATAAATAGCTGTAGGCTTTAGATTTTCACGTGTTACGTGTCAAAAGTATGATTTCTGTAGCTAATATTCTATCTCATGTTGTCAAATGCAGTGTCTTACTATAAATTTATTATTTTTTTTTTTATATATATATATTTACAGTTTTTTTTTTTTTTTTTTAATATTGTTCTTTATGATCTCCTTTAGCTCTATTACTACCACACAATTTCATTGCAAATAGAGAACTGTTCTACCCACGGATACTGCGTCACATTAAATATAAAGAATCACTCAGGAATGTTTTTTTCTTTTTTTTTTTTTCTCCTTCTCTCTCTGTGTACAGATAAATATAAGTTCAGTGCTCTTTAAAAATTACTGGCTCTTACCCTCTGCCTTTATACTCTAGAATTTATATACAAGAGTCATATATGTTAACGGCACTATAACATGTCTGTTTTTTTGGGTGCTTTTTGAATTATTGTTAACCTAGGACTTCCTATAGCTTACCTATAACATTAATATTTAGTCACTTAGATGCTCTTGTGTGTTTTGTTGGCATCCTAAGTTGACGCTTTGTTGGAATTATAGTAATTTGTACATATGTATAATAGTGTTCCGGTTTTATTACGTTTTTTTTTATACTTCTTTTTTCATGGGGTTTGGGTGGTTAGGCACTGGGGAAAGTAAGAAGAAGTATCCTGCTACCTTTTTAGCTAGGTTTAAATTGTTTCTAAGAACCGTACTGTTGCAGATATATATACACCTTACCCTATTAAATCCTATGGCAATTCTTCTACATCACTCTCTCCCACACCTTTATTCTTTAACCATCACTGTTTTCTATAATACTACATTAATCCCAGCCGATTGTTTGTTCCCATGAGTTGGACTATAGATAGTTGGAATGTTAAAGGTTTACAAAACCCTGCAAAAAAAAAACTATTACTTCATCTTATTTTTAAATCCCAGGCCAACATCTGTTTCCTCCAGGAAACTCATTTGTCAAAAGAAGGTTGGGACAAAATCTCTTCCAGGAAATGGATTAGAACTATCATAGCTGATGGGGATAGTACAAACTCCAAGGGGGTTGCTATTATAGTTAAGAAACAATTTCAGGGCACCATAAATCTAATCAAATCCGACAAAGATGGCAGGTGGTGCTATTTTACCTCTATTCTCCCTGACACTTCCAAACCAGTTCTCTTTCTTAACATCTATGGACCTTGCTCTCAACAACACACCTTTATATTAGAAATTTATAACATCCTTAATTTGTTCCAAAATTATCTATATATAATAGGTGGAGATTGGAATGCTGTTATCAATCCTAACTTAGATCGCACCAGTAATTCTTTATCATATAACTTTCAAGCCTCATTAGCTTTAGAAGAACTTATTTCGGACTTTAACCTTATAGACACTATTGCATTTAGTAATATCTTAACTAAGGACAACCTATACACCTTCTACTCCTATTGTCACAAATCATGGTCACGTCTTGATTATTTCCTTGTCTCTAACTTCTTTTCTAAATTTAACAACACCTTCAGCAGTGAACCTAGATTTCTATCAGATCACGCTAGAATATCCTTTAAAATTACTTTTACACACTCTGCTTTTTCCTATTCTAACTGGTCTCTTAATAACAATCTTTTACATATCAAGGAGATACTAAACAAAATTAACACTTCACTTACTGATTTATGTTCTAATCTAGAAAATTCCCAAATTGCACCAGATATGCAATGGGCAGCGTGCAAAGCAGAGTTGAGAGGATTTCTGATAAGTAAAGCCTCATTCTTTAAAAAACTCAATAAAAAAAAAGAATCTGACTTGCTCCTAACGCTAGCTTCCCTAGAGAAAAAACAGAGAACACATTTTGATCCAAATTCAGAAGACTTGATTAAAGCAACACGCAAAGAATTACTTGACCTACACTCTCATACCTTCTCTCTTCAGGAACAAAGACTCATTGCAACATATTCTGAATGGGCGCAAATTCCCTCAAGAACTCTTGCTAGAATACTTAAAAGTAACAATGGTGCTGCCAAAATTTCCATACTCCAGTACAAGGAGAAACTCTACAAATCAGACTCTGAAATAATTCAATTATTTCATGAACTATACTCTGATATCTATAGCAAAGATGAACATAACTCCTTAAACCCTAAAATAGAAACTTTTCTTAACTCAATTAACGCCTCTCTTAATCTTGATCAGTCGTCTCTGTTATCTGCTCCATTTAATATTCAAGAGATTCAAAATGTTATTAACAATCTCAAATTAGGCAAATCTCCGGGCCCTGATGGTTTTACTACCAACTTTTTCAAAACATTTAGTTTAAAATTGCCCCTATTCTTCTTAAGGTTTTAACTTTATTATAAAAATGGTATTACTGACTTGCACTGGAATATTTCAAAAACTATTCTAATCTTAAAAAATAATCAAGACAAAACTGACCCTCACAGTTACAGACCCATTTCACTTATTAATGTTGATATTAAAATATTTGCCGCCATTTTGGCCAACAGACTCAAACAGATAATGCCCCACTTAATATCCCAAGATCAGGCTGGCTTCATGAGCAACAGACACACTTGGGACAATACTTTAACTCTGGACTCTTTAATACACTTTACTAAAAGAGATAAAAATCCGATATATGCCTTGACTCTAGATGCTTCAAAAGCATTTGACAGAGTAAATTGGAACTTTCTTTTCTCCACCATGTCCCATTTCAATATTCCCAAAACTTTCTCAGATATGATCAGAATTCTTTATACGAAATCTTACACCTCCCTATATATAAATAAAAAAACATCTGACAAGATTCTGATTACTAATGGAACAAGACAAGGTTGTCCGTTATCTCCTTTCCTTTTTAATATATTTATTGAACCTTTTTTTCTATACATTGTTCAGAACACATTCCACACGATTCCCAGGATATTGAATACACAAGTCGCATTATCGGCTTTTGCTGATGATTTGAATCTATACTTTCAATATCCTAACTCTGACTTACCCAAAATTTTAAGTGCAATTAATAACTTTTCCTGTGCTTCTAGCCTCCAAATTAATAAGAAAAAATCACATATCTTCCCAATCAATCCGGACTCACATAAACCTTTTTTTTTCCCTGAATCTTCCTTCCATATTTCATATAGTATCAAATATCTTGGCATTAATTTTGATCACAACCAAGCCTCTATTCTTCAAAACAATCTACTAAAATCATGGGCTACCATATGTCAAGACTTACAAAGATGGAAACTCCTGAAATTAGCTTTCCTTTCTAAAGTAGCCATTGTAAAAATGAATATTTTACCGAGACTCCTCTATCAATTTAACGCTACGAATATAATAATATCAAACAACCTTTTCTCCAAATTCAACAAAAACATAGCAAAATTTCTTTGGTTTCCCAAGAGAGTCAGGATATCTTACTCTAAACTCACTTTCCCTAAAGAGAAAGGAGGGGTAGGCCTTCCAAACTTTCATTTGTACTATTCGATTATTTGCTCAAACAGACTATGGTCCATTTCAAATATGAATACCAATTCACACAATCATGTTCCTGCCTGGTTGAAGTTATGGCACCGTCATGTCACCTCCAATAAAATCAACCCAAAAGCTATCCCATTTCTCTCCAATATCTCTCTATACAATTTCAAACTACTCCCCCTACTGAAGCATAAAATTAGACTATTCCAAAAATTGATTAAGGACATTAACCTTGAAAATAGTCTGCCTTCTACAACCTCTGCATCTTAATCCAAATCTTAAAATAAATAACAATATTATTGATCTCTAAATTTCCCTCATCACAGATTTTACAGTTTGGGACCTCCTTAAACATAACTCCTTCTCGATTGCAGACTTACATACAATTCTTAAGACCAATAATAAATACACAGTTATTCTCCGTCAACTACGAGAAGTCATATCCTCACAAATTGTCTGCACTCCATCTGATTCACAGGAAATTAATAAACTATCCGAAATTATCTCTACTCTTTCTAACCCCAAAAAAACCATTTCCTCCTCTTACAAATTACTAAAACCATTGCTATACAATAATAATTGCCTTTTTTCCACTTATTGGGACAATCTAGGTTCTTCTATCACGGAGGATCATAAGCTTTTAGCCATAAAAACCACCTTAGAACTCGCCCCTTCAAAAAACTATTATATACCCAACTGATGTTGAATAACAACTCATACTATACACCTGTAATACTCAACAAATTTAGTCCTAATAACTCCTCTGCTTGCTCATGTTGCCCTTGCTTGAGCGCAGATCTTCTTCATATTATGTGGCACTGCAACCATTCTTATAAATTATGGTGTTCTCTCAAAGTGAGACTTAAAAAAATGGGTTACTACAATTCCACACTCTCTTGGCATACAGCCATATTAAATATTCCCCTTTTTAAGATGCCTAAATTACACCTACACATTCTAATCACTCTCTGTTCTCTAATTAAACTTTACATCACCTACAATTGGTTAGATCGCACAAAGATGAGTTGGCAGGGTCTCAAAGAGATGGCAACCAAACATATATCAGCACAAAAACTCGTTATTAGTTGTCCTGGGAAGAAAGCCTACTTCACTAAACTTTGGAAATGCCTATTAGATGTAATCTTATGTGACTAATGTCTTACTTCCACACTCTATATGACATTCCCTTCTGATTTCAAGTATTCATCTATCTACCTACTTATCTACCTGTCCTCCCTTCTTCTCTCTTTTTCTATCTCTCTTTATAGATATTGCCTTCCCCCTCAGATTATACCCATTAGGGTGTTGTTACTTTACATTTACAGTTCTCATATTAGTACTGTTTGTTTTCACTCAAGGTAGCATGGTGTTTTGTTTTTTGTTTTTTTTTGTTTGTAAATACTCTTTATTTGGTGTTTTGTTTTTACTTAGGTCACAATGCCTCCCACAGCTTTATATTCCTCCTATTTCCTTTGTACTTCCGCATTTACATGTTTCTAATGGAGGAAGGTTCTGTATTCCGATTATGCATGCATTGTTTTTATTTGTAAAATAATAAAAAATTATTTGAGAAAAAAAAAAAAAAAAAAAAAAAAAAAAAAGATAGCCATAGCTACTGTCTATATAACCCCAGGAAACAACATCCCTATCCATGAACATTTTCTTTCCTGGACTTCAAATACAATCTCCTATGAAACCCTTATGCTGGGAGATGTTAACATTGATGGGAATTCTCTGTCCTCTGACTCTCCAAATGCCAGTATTAACCTTTTTGGCTTCTCCCAGCTTATCACTACCCCCACCAGCCTCAATTTACACTCTGATACTAGCACTACACTTGACTGGATATTCACCTCTCACCCCAACCTCTACCACAATCCCTCCACACTACCTGATTCCTAAAGTGATCACCTCCCTATCTCTATCCAGTGATACTTCCTCCAAGGATCCAAATCCCATCACTACAAATACTGCCGCAAACCGTCTAATTTCAACCCTGACACCTTTAATCAAATACTCTCCACTATTAATTGGTCCTTCCTTCATAATCTCTCTCTTGAAGAAGCTCTTCTACCATTTAATAGCATCTTTCTTAACATGCTAAACTCCCTAGGTCCTATCAGAAAAATTAGAATTAAATCTAACTGTGCACCTTGGATAACTCAAGACACTCATTCCCTCATGCAAAAGAGAGATAGTTCCTGGAAAAACTAGAATAAGCAAAAATCCCCTTACAATTTCCAGTGCTACAGAGAACTACGCAACCTTACAAAAAAAAAAGTCAACCTCGACAAAACTTTTTTTAGCTAAATCCACAAATAAATGCCCATTCTAACCCCAAGAAATTCTGGAATACTGTTCACAAGCTGCTACAGACAGGTAACCCCTCTGCACCTAATCCCTCCCCAAACAGCTCTGCCTTACAAACTGCCACATTTCTTAACACCCTCTTCATCTACTCAATTCAAAAATTAACTAAAAAAGACACAAATACGTACCCCTCTATTTCTTCCCCCATCCACCCACTCAGCCTCCTTTACACTTATGCCTATCTCCACTACCTATATCAGATCTCTACTCAGTAAACTGAAATCATGTTCACCTTCTGCCAATAATTTACCTCCTCTCTTCCTTAAACTTGCAGCAAAAATTGTTACATATCCCATCTCCATACTTATCAACAGATCAATCCAAGAAAACATGGTCCCTGAAATCTGGAAGAAATTCTATATTATTCTTCTACATAAAGGAAATAACTCCACTGACCCCTTTAATTTCAGCCCTATTGCTATCTTATCTCCCCTTTCAAAGATTCTTGAAAAATGTATTCATAAATAGCTCCTTGCTCATCTACTGCAAGAAACTCTCCTCACTCCTACTCAACATGGCTTTTGCCCTAACCACAATATGGCCACAGCACTAATATCTTTTACACACAGTATCGCTTCATCTTGGGGAAACAATACAGTAGTCTCATGTCTATTCCTTGACCTCTCTAAAGCCTTTGACACTGTCTCCCACAACCTCCTCCTGTCCAAACTATCTAATCTCTCCAAATCTACTCTCTGCTGGTTCTCTAGCTACCTCTCTAATAGATTTCAGTCTGTGAAATGGCTCTCTGCGTCATCTCCTTTCCTTCCAGTCTATGCCGGCGTTCCCCAAAGCTCCATCCTTGGACCCTTTCTATTCAACATTTTCACTAAAAACCTTTATCAAGCCTGTCCTCACTCCTCACTAATACAATACGCTGATGATGCTACAATAATTTCCACCTCTGACAATCTACCCCACCTTCTCACTCTTACCCAAGAATCTCTCCACTCAGCTGAATAATGACTAACTTCCAGTCAACTCCTTCTTAACCCTAACAAAACTAAACTCCTTCTCTTTCTCCCTAAATCCCTCCAACACCTCAAATCCACTTTCACTGTCACCTCACTTAACAACACAACTATCAAGGCTGAACCCCACACTAAGCTATTAGGAGTTATAACTGACAATCAACTTAAATTCAATCTACATATCCACAACTGCATTAAAAAGACACTCCATAAACTTGGCATACTGTATAGAAATAAAACATTTCTGACAAATGAATCCAAACTCTTTCTGGCACAAGTGTACCTTCTACCTACCCTTCTCTATGATACTCCAATCCTCACTAACCTTTAAGTAAATCTCTTGAATAAGCTTGAACTTGCATATAATAAAATTGCTAAATTTGCTGCCAGTCTACCATATCTCTCAAACCACTGCATTTCTCTAAAAACCTGCAGTGGCTTGAACTTCAACAACAGCTTCTTCTGCTTCAACTTCACCTCTCCCGCTACATATTAAAACAACCCCACTCCTGTCCTGCTCTCTCTAGCCTCATTACACCCTATATTCCTAACTGTACATTCCACAGTTCTGACCAACATCTACTTCAGATTTTAAACCCCCCAAAAAACATTGGCAAAGTTCTCTATAACCACTCTGTTGCAAATGCTTATAATAAACTGCCCCAGCACATAAGACTAATTTTTAACACAAGCTGTTTCAAAAAAACACTAAAAGACTATCTACTTAACTCTTGGACTTGCTCTTGCACTGACTCAACTTAATCAACTTCTATCCCTCCCTCCTTGTATCAACCTCCCCCCTTTCCATCTCTCCCCTCTTCTCTCTACCAACACTTCTTCTCTCATCCTCTACTTGTTCCACAGGATAAAGGGGTCTATATTAGAACATCGAAGTTTCAAAACTTCGAATGTTCTAATATCAACCCCTATTTAGTGAATGCTTACAACATCGAACAGGCAGAACAGCAAATGTTTTCCTAGGGAAAAAATTTTGCTGTTCCAAAACACATACACACAACACAAGCACACCACAGAAACAGCAATCCACATACACACACACCTAAAATCTTACATCTAACCCTACACTAAACTGTACATACACTACTAACTATCCACTTACCTTAACCCAGACCCTAACCCTAAGGTCCGTCACTATCGCACACTCATCTCACCCGTGCCCTAACCCTAACTCACCTACCCCGCCCTAACCCTCACGTCCACAGAATCGCACACTTACCTGACCCTCGCCCTAACCCTAACTCACCTAACCTGCCCTAACCCTCACGTCCACAGAATCGCACACATACCTAACCCATGCCCTAACCCTAACTCACCTAATCCATGCCCAATCGCACACTTACCTGAACCAGACCCGTAACTTTCCACCACAGTGCTGAAAATAGCGAAGTGACAGAAATGAACAACCAAATTCTTTCCCTAGGAAAAAATTTGGTTTTCTGCAGCTTCGCTATTTTCAGTGTTCGCTGAATAGGGGTCAATATTACAACATTCGAAGTTTTGAAACTTCGATGTTCTAATATAGTCCCAGATAAACTATACAACAACCTCTTCAGTCTTGCAGGTTTTGTACTAATTATAACTAAAACATCTGTAATAAACTGTTCAGTGACTATGTATATGAGGACAGTTGCTATGCCTACTATAACTACTGTATCCTATCACTGTTTCTATGACTTTGTATAACAGGATGCCTTAAAAGTGTAGGATTATGCTTTATATCAGTA
>NC_056749.1:659641154-659771154 GCF_019279795.1 Protopterus annectens | reverse complement strand
TGTGTGTGTGTGTGTGTGTGTGTGTGTGTGTGTGTGTGTGTGTGTGTGTGTGTGTGTATTTGTGAACTATAATCTAGCTAATCAACAAAACTCTTTCATATTCCTGTGATTCCATATTATTCTGCCTTCTCCGTTTTCAATATATATTATTTGCATTAAACTTTTACTGAGATTCCAAAGACAATCGTTATATATTCAAGTTGAGGTGTATGTCATTTACATGAACCAATGTATGAAGAAACGAAGAAATAAAAAACATAAATAAGTTATCTGTAATATTTTCAAAAGATTATTATGATTTATTTTATCTAGTGCATAGAGAGTACAGCAAAGCAAATGCAGTATATACACTGACTCATTTTTATAAATATACCAAGTCTGTCTGAGAATGTGCCTTACAGACTTTCAGCACATGGTTAAGGTAATGAATGCACTTGGCCTGTGACATAGTCACTTACTGTATTCACTAAATCATGTTAAAACTGTCTAAGCCATACGTCATTCTGTCATATTGCTTACACCTACTTTTAGCTTGTCATTCCGAGAAGGGTCTCACTTAAATTTCTCTCACATGTCACTAGTGCTATTACAAGCAAGTCTTCAGTTATTTAAGAAGACTGTATAAGAGAACAGGTTTTGTTAAGTTTCTTTCTGCTCTTTCTGATGCTTATGTTTCAAAATAACAATTTAATTCTGAGTTCAAGAAATACAGTGATATTTTCCAGTAGCAATGAGTATGGAATGCAATGAGTGTGATTAATTTTTATAGGCACTACAAGATTTGCATCGTGTTTTGTTAAACACGTTTATTGGCATAGTTGTTTTGATATCATTTATACATAATGCAGTCTTTTAGTACAGCTCTAACACCTCTGTTTTATGACAACTTGAACAAGATGTTTTACTTCAAATGCTCCAAAAAAAGGATAATTACAGCAGTACAGAATTCTATGTCACAAAATGACAATTTGCTATTTATTTATGCCGCAGAATGAAATTTCCAAGAAGTAACAACAGCAGAAATTCTTTATCCTTGTAGTGTCACTGTTTATAGGATTTATGTGGTTCTCAGTTATTCGCAAAATAAAGGTTAGTGTGCCCCATATTAGATGTGAGCAGGGGCAGGCTTCTATGAGAAATGTTACATATCTAGATTAATCAAAAAGCACTATAAATTTAATCTGTAAAGTATTTACATGTCTATTGCTGAACTTTGATAGGTGACAGGCACTAAAGATATGTGACCATTAACTAACTAACCTGTCTTTAAAGGTAAGTTACCTTTTGTTTTCAAGTGGGCATGACCCAGCAAGTATGTAGCAAGGGATTGAAGATTCTTTGATAGAATGGTTGATAAGAATAGAGATGGGATATGCTATAGAACTGGCTGCAAGTTTGAGAAATTGGGGGCGGGTAGGTTGTCAAAGGAGGGAGAACATGGTTTAAGTTTCTGCAAGAGGGATGTGACATAGGTAGTGGAAACAGGTTTCAGTGTGAAGGCTATATGGAGGTAGGTGGTGGAGGTCTATATTATAACATTGAATTTTATAAAGTTCAAATATTATAATATCAAACCAGTTTTGTCGAACGCTGAAAACAGCGAAGGTGCAGGACACCAAATTCTTTCCCAGGGAAAGAATTTGGTGGGCCATTGCTGTGGCTTCGCTGTTTTCAGCGTTCAATATGTTGGAGTGTTACAGGTCGGGTTCAGGTAAGTGTGCGATTGTGTGTAGGTTAGGGTTGGGGGGGTGGGTTAGGTGAGTTAGGGTTAGGGAGTGGGTCAAGTAAGTGTGCAGTTGTGTGCAGGTTAGGGTTAGGGGGTGGGTTAAGTAAGTTAGGGTTAGGGCGTGGGTGAGGTGAGTGTGCGATAGTGACGGACCTTAGGGTTAGGGTCGGGTTAAGGTAAGTGGATAGCTAGTAGTGTATGCAAAGTTTAGTTTAGGTTTAGGTGTAGGATTTTAAGTGTATGTGTGTGGATTGCTGTTTTTTGTGTGTGTTTGTGTTGTGTGTATGTTTCTCGGAATAGCGAGTTTTTTCCCCAGGGAAAAAAATCGCTATTCTGACTGTTTGATGTTTGCGGATTTTGATGTTTAGGGTTCGATATTATAACATTCGATCTTTGTAGATTTCAATGTTATAATATAGACCCAGTGGTGAAGGGGGTGGGGGTTGTTATTAATTATTGTTAGGTGGTGTTAGTTTGCAAATAGATTCAATTAAGTAGTTGTTTAGAAGAGTGGTAATTTCAAGAGGAGTATTTTTGGGGAAGGGGTTGGAAGTAGAAGGTTTACCTGGGTGGAGTACATTGTTTATGGTGTATCAAATTGTTTTAGGGTTTGATGTGTGAGAAGATTGCACTACATGATAGAAGTTTTTCTTATCATGAATAATATTTTTTTTTTTGTGAGGTTTCTAAGTTCTTTGAGTTTAAGGTGGAGAGAAGATGATTTTTGTCTTTATCCATAGTCTCCAGGTACTATCTCTAAGTTTCATGGTGGACATAGTATCTTTAGAGAACCAAGGTACTGAATTAGGTTTGATCCTAATTTTCCTAGCTGGGGCTATAGAGTTTAGTATGTTAAGGAAAGTATTGTTAAATGCAAGTACAGCTTCATTTAGAGGAAGAGTATATATGTGATTCCAGTTTATAAAGGGGAGATGGTGGTTGGAGGTTTAAGCATTGAAACTGAACAGGGAGAGGCAGTCTCTATAAAGGTGGCTTTTTGGAGAGTGGGGTCTGGTAAAGTAGTGGGATTATGGTAATGATTAGGATTGGGTCCTTTGTTTATCAAACCATGGGAGGGAGAAATTCAGGATGTGGTGTTCTGCCTGATGAAAAATAAAATAGAAAAAAATATTAGTCAGAAACAAGTAGAGTAAAGGCTTATACAGAGAAAGAAGTAAAATATATGATAGAGAGAGACAGCAGGGGAGAGGGGAGGAGTTAATGGGACGAGAGGATAGTTGTGTACAAGAGAGAGGGTAGGAGGAAGAAAACAGATGATTGTTTATAGATTAGTGGTTAAGTTAAAGCTTCACAAGTCCAACACTAAGACATATTCCAAATTAAAACAAAATAATTCAGTTTATCATGTAAAAAACAAGTAAATTATCTTTTTACATAAGTAGCAGTACAATTAGTTCTTAGAGTAAGTTGGAGAAAAACATGTTGGTCCCAATAATCTTCTTAGAATTTAGGGTGCAGTGTTACCTAGTGGTGAAGTCATAACATTATACAGATCAGCTAGGCATTTAAAATATCAGCAAGAGCAGAAATCAAGCAAATCAATTAATAAATAACAAAAAGGAAGCACAGTGTTCTGTACAATCTAAATATTAGGAGTCATTAGGTCTGTAACATGTACCAAGTAAACCAGCAAACAAGAGTAAAGTGTAGGGGGGTTGTAGTATATGGTGAAAAATAATGGGAGCTGATGCAGCTAAATCATGGGACAAGATCTATAGTGGTGAGGTATAGCTTTTAGAAGGGCAGACACATGGTCAAAACCACTCATATTCTAGGATCTACAGACTTTAAAAGATTTAACATGTATAACAGCAGAAGTAAAAATGAAGACACTTTCATATAAGTTTCGTCCAGCAATGCATGTGATACAGCGCACATTATGTTACTTATGCCTACACAGTATTCCAGTGGAAGAACATGAGGTTTAAACTAGCAAAAAGGGTTTAGCAATAAACTACTCGCACTGGTTTACTGGAGCATGAACGGCAGCTATTAGTGTATCAGCTTTTGTTGAAATAAACCAATCCTCTCACATATAACATGCTATTTTCGGACAGCAGTAGAAGACTAACTAAAAGTCCTAGCTATATAGCGTATATATATATCACATGATATTTTCGGACAGCCATTCAAATAAAAACAGAAAGTCCAGACCAAATCAAAATGGGAAGAAGCAAGCCTACAAACTGACATTCTCAAATATACTTAAATAAGTCTTGCAACATCGGATAACTTACTTTGCTTAAATAAGTCGTACAGTATGTCGTCATTACAACATCACTTTGCTTAAATAAGTCATATGTAGTAGTGCAACATTAAATAACTTACTTTGCTTAAATAAGTCATATGTGGTTTGGTACCAGTTACAGAGTCAGAAAATCTGGGCAGTGCATATTACATTATGATGAAACTTCCTGGCTAATGTAACACACCATTACAGAAAAAAAAAAACTGAGATAGACTAAGCTTGCAACATCAGATAACTTACTTTTTCCAGGAATAACAAAACAGCAAGAAAGACTAAAGAGGTAGCATTAATTTTAGCAACAGTGCTCGTACATCACTGTTACAGGTCAATGGTATGGGCCGAAAGCTGAAACAGAGAAAAAAAAAAGAGTGCCAAGCTCTGCGTATTATTCTAAACAGTGCAAGGCATCATGGGAATTGGAGGAAGTGATTAAAAATCCCAAACATGGGAAATAACAAGGAAAGAACAGAAATGATGAGAACAGAAGGTAAGGTAGAGTTAAGAGGGTTGGGCCAGGTTACTAAAGGTAGCTATGAGAAAGAGTCTGTCAAATGGGTAAATTTGTTAGGATAGCTGAAAGCAGTCAGTCAGACAAGAAAGTTAGAGTGCTCTATGACAGGAAGCGGATAAGGGAAGAGTGACACAGAGTCGGGAATAGTGATTCCATGGAAAATAATTGAGAGAAAGTGCTTGGTTAGAGGAGAAGTGAGCTGGAAGAGAGATAATGTAAAGTCAAAAGTTTAGTAAAACAGGACAGTGCAATGCTAGGAATGCTTAGAGAATAATGGTCAGGATTGGCACTAAGAAAGGGGGAAAGTAATTAATGTTTGATACTCCAGTACAGAAAAATGTTCAGGGAAGGGAAAGATTGGAGCATGATGTTAGATAACTAGAGAACAGGGAAGTAAGGGGGAGTACAGCTTGGGGTAGTTGATGTATGAGGGACCGTTGATTAGTTACACAGGATGCTATATGGTAAAGAACCTTCAGTTTGTACATGCATTAAATTACAGATGAAAAAATAATCCCTGTTTAGAGGTGGAGTGTCCTGAAGGAAGATGGCCGTGTTTCTCCCCTTGACAGTAGTAGTTATTATTATTTATTTTATGTTTCCAGGGCCCTCTGTTTATCAGGCCATAGGAGGAGAAAGTCAGGGTGTGGTGTTCTGCCTGATGAAAAAAAACATAGAAAAAAATATTAGTCAGAAACAAGTAGGATAAAGGCTTACATAGAAGAAGAGGTAAAGGATAGGATAGAGAGAGACAGTAGGGGAGAGGGGAGGAGTTAGTGGGATGAGAGGATAGTCATGTACTTGGTGTATTCACCAAGTCATGTCATATTTTGTCTCTGTTCTTGATAAACAGTTATCATGGCATTATCTGGCAATTAGCACAAAAGATTAAGGGTTTTGAGCTGCTATCAAACTGCTTCCTGTAGTCACTTCTGCAAGGTTTGATTCCTTCCACCTTTGTTTACTTACTTTGTGACTTTGAGCAAGTCAAAATACCAGACAGCATTCCAGGGTCACCCCTAAAAAGGGACAGTTGTGTCCAGTGGGCTGACCTGGTTAACAAGTGTACAAACATATCACTCTCATATAGCCTTAGTTAACAGTCCTAGTCAGTGGGTTTACTGTAAAACTCCAACACTTCAAACCAGTTTTTATCTCTGGGTAAGCAGTTAAACCCTTGTGACCAAGTCAAATTGTAAATACTTAATAGTTTTACATGGCCTATCAAAGCTAATGATGCACTTGAAATGGTGGAATTATTATTCAAACTCTGTATCCAGTTGGGTATTTATAGTTAGACTTCCCCATCCACTGCTGCTTTTTAACCTGCTTCATAGAACGTGACCTCAGCCTCTTGCTCTTTATTACAAAGATAACTTTAAGCAACCCTCAGTTGCTGAACTGGCATCTCAAAACTTAGACCTGAATGCACCGACATCTATCATTGTGTTGTATGTAGCTGTTCCATAAGGAAAATGAACATGGATGAGGATGGAGCAAGATGGTTACAACTGCTGGGGAATTAGTAGGGCCATAGTACAGTTATGGGGGGGTGAAAAGAGAGAAGAATTAATAATGGTGATGAAGGCATTCCACCCAGTAGTTCATGATGGGTGATAGGATGAAGCAAGGAGGAGGGTTATTGTGAGAACTGAGGTGAGGGATGCATTTTGGAAATAAGGTTCCATACATGGTTTTAATCTGGATAGTACTGCTATGTTTTTCCATTTTTAAGAATCAATGGGAATGGACAGGGGAATAGGAAGATGACAAGATGGGGCAGAGGACACTAATGTGACACTGAATCCTTTATTGGATCTCATTTTGGAAGACTGGAGTCACATGGGAGGTATAGAGAGGGGTAAAGAAGATGGGAAAATGAAGACAGTCGTGTAGGCAACTGGAAAATGCAAAAAATGGAATGAAATATGTTTTACCTTTCCTAGAGATGCAAGAATGCAGTGCTTTGGGCTGGGCAAGTTTTTTTTTTCTTTTGGGGGGGGATAGGCCAGGTGTTGTTGGATGCTGAAACTGTGGGGACAAGAAATAGTTTTACATCTGATAATGCTCATGTTATGATAACAGTGTGGAGTCCACAGGTAGGGAGTGACGAGAGATGGTGGTGATGGAAACCTTGTTCCTTGACAGAGGAAACAGAGTAAGATTATAAGGATCACTGAAGAAACAATCAATCATAACCCTATTCCTGAGAATACAGAGTTGCATGTTTGGCTGGAGATGGTTAAGTAAACCATGATAGGGAGATTTACGACAGCTGAATGAAAATGCAAAAGAAAACAACAAGCCGCTGTATGAATATTGAAAAGAAGCCCAAAAGTGTTACTGACCATGTGGTAGAGAGAATCAAATAGAGAAGGAAGCAAGGGGACCAGAAATCAAGCTTTTGTGGCATGAGATAGTGGAACTAAAGATACATGAGGTGGAGAATAGGAGGATTAGAAGACAGGCCTTCTTTTGGATTAACCGCAGGCCACAGAGGCTCCAACAGATAGTATGACCAATAAGCAAGCAATATACACCAAACGATACAAAAAAACAATAGATTAGCACTTTTGTTTATTAATTATAAACTTCATCAAATAAAACACAGTGTTGAACTCCATTTAAATTAAAAAAGGTACTAGATCACATGATTACATGACTGCCGAGCTCCAAGGAAAGCAGCAAAATTAAAGTGATAAAACCATTTTTTTTAAAGAGTGAAAAATAAAGGTAAAAATGTCACATTGAAACAAACTACCTCTCCAAAGCTTTCAGTTTTAATAAACATGAAATAGAAATAAAATCATTAAGCCTTGGCCAGCTACCAGCATTTAAGTGCAGTTGCCAATACAACTCATATTTCTCCAAATGTAGGTGCCAAGGGCCACAGCAAAAATCAATTGGCACCCTCTCTATAACTACAAATTTGAACATGTGATCAGGAAAAATGCTGATGTGTTTAGCTAAAGCATTACTTAGTTTCTTATTTTTTATGTCATTATTGTGTTCTCAAATATGATTTTTAAAATGGCACTCAGTCTTGCCTATGTAATAGGCTGGACAGCATTCACACAAAGCAGCATAAACAACACCCCTTGTGGAGCAGTTACAAGGTTTTTTCATCTTAAACAAAACCATTTACTATAAACTGTTGACAGCAAAGAATAAATTTACACATAGAACAGCTCCCACACTTAGCCATTTTAAAATTTATGAAAACATTGTTCCTACAGGACCAAAATGCTCAACCGAGTACTTAAATTCTTGTCCTTTCTTAAAAGTAATGTGGGGTTTATTACTCACTTTACCTATTATTTCACTCAAGATAATCCAGTTTTTGTAAAAGATTTCTCTGATTATGGTGCTGTCCACAATGTCTTGGGTAATAAATGAACTTGCCAAACCAGGACTGACCTAACAGACATTGTTAAAAGTACATGTAGAAAAATCAATGTTGTCATGGAAGAAAATACTTTGGGATTGATTGATGTAATAACAGGATACTGAGAGTGGTCATGCTGTAAAATAGGTCTAAAATGGTCGCACTCTCTTTTGTTGATCACCTCTTATATTAATGAATCAATACATTTACTAGGATAGTCTCTGGCCAAAAACAAATGTTTAATATGTTCACATTCATCCAAGAAAGAATCAAAATCAGAAACCATGCATGCAGCTCTTACAAACTGTCCCTTAATAACACATTTCTGTTGATAGGGATGGGAGCTGGTAAAATGTAAGCACATATTTGAAAAGGCAGATTTTCTATACATTTTGGTTTCAAATGTCCTTTTTGTTGAATCCTTATAGAGCCAATTGTCCAAGAAAGCATTATTATCTTTATCTGCAGCATAAGAACATTTAAGAAATTCTGTAATTTGATTGATATAAGTGAAGAACTCTTGAAGTGAATTACTGTCATTATCCAAAACAAGAAAGATGTCGTCCAGGAAGTGCAGATGCAGTTTACAAAATTTCATAAAATGAGATCAAACATGTTTTGGAGTGAGCTGAAAAAGCAGGTAAACTGTTAGCACAGACATTTTGAGATAAGCAAAAGAACCAGGATATTGTGTCTATAGAAGTTGAGTCATGACAGCTGGTACGTGACAGGGATGGGGGTAGAGAAAGTTCTAGAAGATTTTTGTAAGGATACTTACAACTGCAAGATGAATGTTGGGAAGCCTCAAATGGAAAGTGATGAGAATAAGAAAATGTGGATGAAATATGATTAGATAAGAGTGCAGGGAGTGATTAGATAAGCGTGCACGGAGTGACCTAAAGAGGAATACAGAGTTAGAAAAGATTACTTGGGCAGTGACAAAGCTGAAGATTTGGTAAGGCATCAGGGGAACAATAGTCTGACAGTGGAATTTTATAGGACTAAAGAAAATACAGTTTTACAGCAGTTATGCAGTGTTTATAATGGAGCTCAGAGGAATAAGTAGTATCTTTTATTTGAGAATAGCTACTTCTTTTTCCCCAGTACATGTCAGGATACCATTTTTTTAGAGAGTTGTACTCCCATTTCTCTGATAAATGTGGATGTCAATACCCTGACCGCTGCCACAGAACTGGCATAGAGGGGAAAAAGCCTTTACTATGACGCAGATGACCTGGGTTCTATTAGTGTCTTGAGTGACAGTGAGAGGAGCAAATAGGGATGAGTGTTACCATCCCTGGTGGGAGGGCTTTTTTGTGTGTCTCCTATGATGATCCCTGCTGGAGGCTGGGGGTGGATGTCACTATTGGTCCAAGGGATGAAGATAGGGTGGAGAAATGGCTGAGCCACTGCAGCTGTCAGGTGAAATGTTGCACATCCCCATTGCAGGCCTTCCCCTCAGATGCTACCACAGGAACTGAGAGAGATGGGGAATAATAAGATAGGTCAAAGGGTAACTTCCCCAGTGGATATGGTTAACCAGACAACCAGGAGAACCTCGGCAGTCCTAGCTCTACCAAAGAAAGTCATGGGCTAGGAGTGACAGACAGACATGCCAATGGAAGTGAGGCACTAGGTAGGGGTCATAGAATGACACAGATGGGAGCAAAAGACCCCCCCCAAAAAAAACCTCTGGTTGCCATATTGGTATAAAGGCTGAAAAACTTAATTCTAGAGATTGTGGGAGGGGAATAGCAAAAGATTGTGGAGGACATATATTTAGAAGATAGTTGGTGGTGAATGAAAGAATGTATTAAAGATCTGCAGAGACATGGTATGAGACAAGCGATAGCCATGCTCTTTGATGCAAGCAAAGCTTTCAGCATGTTGTAATGGACCTTAACAGAAGGTGGAAAGGATACCAGTCAGGTTTATTAACTTTCCCAATTTGTTCCATTTAACAACAGAAGCTCTAGCTTAAATAATTCAAGCCTATCTAGAGAATAACCCAAGTTAATAGATTTTTTTTGTACTGCAGATGGCCGCATACATTTTACTGATTAGATGGAATTGGTGTTGCCAGTAATTTGGCAGAATGTTGAAATGTTTAAGGTCATTTCAGGATTACATTGTAGATGGGAAAATATCCAACTAAGCATAAGCACTTTGGATAGACTGAAATAAGCTTGTAAGTAGGACTAGTGGGATGAATTACTTAGGGCTGAAGATAATGTAAAGCTAGGAGGACAGTCTATAAGCGGACTACTGAAAGTTATGGTGACAGGTAAGTTTAGCACTGTATAAATGGAGTAGAAAAGTCATTAACTTGGCAAGATGTATAAATATGATACGAATGATGATACCACTTGAGGCCCAGTACTTGTTCAGACATTTGCTCCTAAGATTCAGTAGTAAATGGGTCCAGAAGCTTTAACTTATATGAGACAAATCTGTCTGGGAAGACAAAGGTAGTGAGACTACAAGTGCCTTATATTATGTTCTTGCATTGAGGCCCTCTGTGACACGTTTTAAATGGGAAGAGAAATTATATGCTGTAGAGTACAGAATTACTTATGAAGGATAAGGAATGACTAGGAACAGGGGTATTGCAATATTTGGTGGGATGGGGACAGATTGTTGTGAATCTTTCAAGTGTGATACTGTATGAGAGTTCTGTAAGGAGGTTGAAGTAAAAGGGAGAGTGTGTCCACAGAACAATAAAAATGATGATGTAGAAATAATACTGTGGGAGAGTACTGTAGGAAGGTTGAAGTAAAAGGGAGAGTGTGTCCACAGAACAATAAAAATTATGGTGTGGAACAGCTCTGAGATTAGGATAAGGATAGGGGATTAGCTGACAGACTGAAAGAAGTGGAAGGCAGTAGGAACTCTCAGCATAGATCTTAGGATTAAGGAGAGGAGATAAAGAGAAAAGTTTGATTTTTCTGCCACAGAAGTGTTTAGTAGGCAATGTGCATTTTCAAGAACAAAGTTGTTAGCATCTGAACAACTAAGGGTATCTGTCAATGCTGTGTTAATAAGGGAAAACATTTTAGAGCACTTGCAGAACACTAAGACAGAAGAAAGGAGTAATGAGATAGTGGGCAATTAACACAAATAAAGACATTTCACTGCAATCAAGAGCATGAGGGAAAGGGAGAACACTAATGAGGGGGTAGACTATTCATCCAAGGAATGAAAGGAAGCATTTCAAGGGCAGGCAAGAATCTAAGTAATCCCAGTAATATTTGATCAGTTTATATGATTCATACATAGATTGATCAGCCTCCCCACCAAGGCAGCTATATCAAGCATGGAAGTTGGAAAAACAGACAGCAAGAGATAAGTGAAAAATGAAGTAGGTGTTTTGGAAATGCCTAATGTTAAAGTATTATGGGGATAGTGCTTAAATGAATGGAATCTATCTCTGGAAGACAGGTACTCAGAGAAGACAAATCTTATTTTTGGAATGAAAACAAAGTCCCAAGAATGGAAAGAGACAACGAAATTGTTGACACTATAATTGGGGATGGGATCCACGTATGATTGTAGAAGGAAGGAAAGGCAATCTATATTGGAATGCAAGAACTCTGAAGGCGCTCAAGCTAGCAATGTGTCAGATACTATAGGAATCTTAGACAAAAAGCAGAAGGAGAAGCTCAAGGCTAGGTGTTGGAGATTTAGGAACAGATACCTTATGGAGAAGAGTTAACAGGGAAGGAAAAACATGAGGGAAGCAGGACTCATTGCCATTCAGAACTGTTTTGATATTTTGTATTTCTAAACTTTAGATTGTATCCATTGTGTTTGTGATATCTAGCTGAGTTTGTTTCCTATGAGGCATTTATGTGTAAGTAGTATGGGGTGGAGTCATGTGGGAAAAAGTTTACATGAAATTCAATTTCCTAATAGATAATTTGTTACTGTAAGGAATAATGTCTATTTCCACAAAATGTTTTCCCTGCTTGGGTCAATCCAAAATTTAGAAGGTGCCAAAGAAGGATAATGGGTGTTGGGAAAGACTTCAGCAATGCCTCTCAAAGATTAATAAGTATTTCTATAAAAATGTGATCTCAAATCTCAGAAGAATTCAAAGAAAGGCTTTGAATGAAAGCTGGATCAGAATGTGACAAAAATCAAATTTATGTTATAAATATGTCAAGCAAAGAAGTAAAGATGGTAGTTCTAACATTTGCGTATTATGTGATAACAGATTAGAAATTAATCCTTGTGTGCTGGTAGAATGGTTTGCTAAGCATTTGGGGGAAACTGGTTCAGGTCATAGTTCACTGGATGAAACTAATATTGTACTGGATATGAGTGATAGTGATTGCACCTTAATTACAGTAGAAATGAAAGCTCTGGGTAAAATCAGATCTGATACTGCCTCTGGACCTGACAGTTTAAAGAACTTTTTACCTTCTGTTAAGGATAGCATAAAGGATATTTTACAATATCCCTTTTAATTATAAGTGAAATATGGAGCTGTTCCTATTTACTGGAAGAATACATGTGTTATTCCAATAAATAAGGAAGGAGACAAATTAGGTACGGTGAAGTTTAGACCTATACATGTAACTAGTCTTATTGGAAAATATTTTGAGATGATCTTATTAGTGATAATGCTGAGTTTGGTGGGTTTCATTTATTATGATATACATTAACACACATTCTCTTAGGCAGTGCTACCACAACTAACTTGATTAGTTTTTTTAGTAATGAGGTAGAGGCCCTAGATAAGGGATTTGCAGTAGATGTGGTATTCTTTGACCTATAGGTTCATAGGTGTGTACTAGGCTAATGGCCCTTTATCCTTTACAAGCCTAGCCCATAGGATTACCCTGGCATCGTATCACCTGACCTTAGTTCTCAGTGCCTCTGTCAATTCGAGCCACTGGAGTGATCCCTGGTGTAAATTTTCTATTTTCCATTGTTACAACAAAGAACAAGTCCACCAGAACATAAACAGGGGCCAGCACTTGACTCCGTGAAACACAACCAGCCACAACGAATTTACCTAGGTTTCGTCTTTAATCAGACTTCTTCAGAATACAAATGACTGAGTCATTTGTATTCTGAAGAAGTCTGATTAAAGACGAAACCTAGGTAAATTCGTTGTGGCTGGTTGTGTTCCATGGAGTCAAGTGCTGGTCCCTGTTTAAATTTTCTATTTTCCATCCACTCATCAAGATTTCTCTTGAAGATGGCCGGTGAGGTGCTCTGTTTGACATGCATGGGAAGTATATTTCATAGCATGGGCTGTCTCTGGATTATGAACCTGTCCCTCCAGCATGTACTGTTGATTATGGTAATGAGGTTAAGGTCTCTGGAGGGTATGGTGCGGAGGGATTGGGATTTCTTTAGATGTAGCATTTCAAACAGAGCTGGGTCAGACATGGCTTTGTAAATCAAGCAGAGATCACTTCTAAGTAGGCGATATGAGACAGAGAATAGTTGGAGTTTTTTGAGTCTGTCCATATAGGACAAGTGTTTAAGGCCTAGAATCCTCTTTGTGAGGTACTTTTGCTGCCTCTCCAGTTGTTGCAGGTATCTAGTGAGGTACATGTCAAATAAGGGATTGTACTAGATGACTGGCCTAACGAGGGAAGAGTAGAGGGAGACAATGACCCATTTCTTCCTGAATGCAAAACCCTTAGTAATGAGATGTGCCACATAGAAGGACTTTCTGACCGCAGTGGCAATGTAGAGGTCAAAAGAGAGGTTACTGTCAACCTGTGTTCCCAGATCTCTTATAAGACCTTCTGTGTTCAGTGGACTACCATCGATGTGGTTATTCATGGGAACCGGGTTTTTCCCAAAGGGGATGACAACACATTTTTTGACATTGAGCTTAAGGCCATGGTTCTGACACCAGTTGTTGGCCTCAGTGAGGCCTTTCTGTAGGATGTCAACATCACTTGGGAAGTTAATAATAGCTCCCAACTTGCAATCATCTCCGAACTTTGTCAGCCAGAGTCCCTTTATGTTGGCCTGAACTTCAGAGAAGTAGATACCAAACAGGAGACAATCCAGGACCGAACCCTGTGGCACTCCACTCGTGACTGGTCATCAGTCTGACTTAGAGTCAGCTGCTTTCACACTGTGGGTTCTATTTGTGAGCCAGTGTGCAACCACCTAGTGATATAGGGGTTGATGTCTAGCTTAGTGAGGTTTTTCTATGATTCCTGAGTGGGGAATGGTATCAAAGGCCTTGGCCAGATCAAGGTAGGCTGTATGAACCACCTTGCTTTCCACCACTCTGATGACTGACTCAAAAAAGTCGACCAAGTTGAGCAGGCATGATCTACCCTTCACAAAATCAAACTGTGTGGGATCCAGAGTTTGGAGATACCCTATATCCTATTTATTACGTCCATGATGATGCGTTCCATAACTTTGCATATCAGACTCGTCAGGCTAATGGGCCGATAGTTCCCAAGGTCTGTAGTTACTCCTCCTTTGTGGAAAGGGATGACTGTAGCAGTGCACAACTCGGTAGTGACAATGCCTGAGGTGAGGCTGTGATTGAACAGGGCACACAGGTGAGGTGCCAGTTCACTCTGCAGTTCATGTAGAACACAGCCAGGGATATTGTCAGGTCCCATAAAAGCTGTATTCTTGCCATTGGACAGTACTGTTTTAACCTGTGCAGCAGTAATACTGGGTGCCTGGTACTCTACTGGTATTGTGATTGGTCCTTTGAGAGGGTAGAGGGGTAAAGTTGGCACTGAATCTGTCGGCCAGTATATAATATCCGTTGGCTCGGTATAGGAGGCACCATTGTACAATACCTTAGAGCAAATCTGGGTATTGCCATGGAGATTCTTTACATAACTATGGAAGGCCTTGTGGTTGTGTTTACTATCTGCTGCAATTCTGTTTTCATAGCTAGCTTTAGAGGATTTGATGAGGGATCTTAGCTTTTTGTTGAGGCTGATAAGGGAGTTTTTCCAGTCTTGGCACTTCAACTTATTCCGCATCAGTTTCTTCCTTCTGTTATAGCGTTTGTTTATGGCAGGGGACCATGAGATTGGTTTCCTTTTCTTGGAGGAGAGCATCTTGGTTCTATTGGGTATGGTGAGATCCATGCATTTGTGTACGTGTTCGGCGGTCATGCAACTATTCTCCATTTGCATGGGTGCTGTGAAGTTAGCCACCTCTCTTTTTAGGAGCCCAAAGTTAGCTTTTGAGAAGTTTTTCATGGTGGTTACCTTTGCGGGGAGGTGGGAGGGATGTGGATTTCCAAGGTGATTAGTTTGTGGGTGGATCTAACCAGGGAGGAGTTGACTATTGGTGTAGAGCAATGGTTGCCCATGTTAGTAATGACCAGGTCAAGGATGTTGCTACCTTTAGTTGGAGTAAGAACAAGCTGGTCAAGGGCATTGGAATTAATGAATTCCAGGAAAAGTTGGGCAAGTGTATTGGTATATGAGTAGTTTTCCCAGTCACCCAGAACAAGAGTGTTAGGTTGGACCCTAATATTCTCCAGGGTGCTTAGGAATGTGGACCATGAGTCTTGGGACATGGTTGGAGACCTATAGCAGGCTACGACCTGAATTGCTGTCTTACCCAATGTTAGCTGCACCTGAAGTATCTCTAATGCGTTATGTTGAGCTACTAGTCTGGAGGTGTGCATATCCTTTATGAATATGGAAACACCACCACCTTTGGATCTTCTGTTCATGTTCTGGGGCTGAAAGGTGTGGAATGAGTTATAGCCTGGTAGTGCAGGGGTGCTTTCTGCTGCCTTGAACCAGGTCTCTGTTACAGCACAAATGTCGATGTTCTCCATTTTAAGGAGTGCTTCAAGCAAGTGCATTTTGAGATTTAGACTTCTAGCATTGAGCAGCATGACCCTCAGATTGCATTTGTTTGTAGCTGTTACAATGGTAATTTGGTCTTTGAAACACCACCTAAAAAAGCACTATAGGGGTAGCAAGAGCCTTGGCCTGTATCCAGCTATCTAAGGCTTTGATTCAGTACTTCTGCAGTTAATTAGAAAGGCCTTAGAAAGGATGAGTGGCAATATCTATGTTGTCAGATAAACTGTACACTAGTAATATAACAGGACTGCTCAACTGTTTTCATCAGGGATTTAGATCAAAGGAGTTTCACATATCAAGGACAGTTCACTAGCATTCTGTTTTAGGCCCTTTCCTCTTCCACATATTTCTGTCTGTCTTAGCAGTCATTGATGATTGCTCAGTTGGCAAGTCTGTGTACGATATCAAAATGTCAAGGGCAGTTACTTCAGTTAATGCTAAGTATTATTACGTTCAGTCCATATATGAGTGGAATGACTTAAATGGTATGTAGTTAATGAAGCAAAATTTGTAAATCCAATACAGTCTTAACAGTGCTATTACTAAATTAAGTCTGTCTTATTTAGGAATTATAGTCGATAATCCACTAACTTTTGAGGGGAAGACAAATAATGCTTTAAAGAATGCAAACTCATTAATAAGATCCCTGTTTATTTAATTCTAGGGAAGAGGCAGTTATGGTTCCCATTTATAACCAGTCATTACACCAATTAAGGAATACAGATCAGGTTTCTGTAACTTTTCCACAGCATATGCTTGTAGATTAGAAAAGGCTCAGATCTTCTTCACTATGAAAATAAGATGATAATCAGTGTTCCAGTTGAAACAAGATTGATAAAGCTTAATTTATCTTCTGTTTTATAGACAATTAAGGGCTAATCTCATTTGAATATTTAAATACTTAAAAATTCTAGAATTACATAGTAAAATGGAAGAGTAAGATTATATATAAAGAGTTAAATCAGAAAGTAATCAGTTTATTGTAAAAAACAGGATCATGCAAAAAATAGAAGATGGAACATTTTACCTTTAGAAATTAGAAATTAGAATGGTTGATAACTTAGATTTTTTTTTAAACAAATTAGATAAATAGTATGGGAAAAATATATATTGGTCTTTACCTAGATGGAGACCGGCCTTTAATGAGTGTATACTATAGGTGTTCATGCACCAATTGCTTGCATTACATGGGCTTGCAGCTAATTGCTTGCAAATGCAAGTGCTTAATCTCTCACTAGCTTGATCTCCAATTTATGCATAGCCATCCCAACACCCACTCCTATAAACTAGACAACCCTACCAAAATTTAAACTCTAACCCTAAAACTCCCAGCCAGTTCTAAAGTGACTCATTGCCTCCTTACCCTAAACCTTCACCCCTCACTTTTGTTCTAAACTCCTCAATCATTCCCTAAAATTAAAACTCCAACCCCCAAAACCTAAAGTCCCTGATTTCTATATAACCTTAAAACTCTAACCCCAACCCTAGACGTAAATTCATTGATTGCTCACTAACCCTAAAACTCTTCTCCTGTTCCCTAAACTGAAAACTCCCATTAAGTCCTATAAATCTAACCCCCTTTCTGGTCCTTTACCCTAAAACATCCCTCCCAATCCCTCCCCATTTCTGCTTTTTCAAACACATATTCAGTCCTGTGCATAAGCAGTGGCCTTCACAAGCTTCAAGGAGCTTGATTCCAAGGTTTTGAGATGGTGATTTTCAAGTGTTTGGGCATAAGGACCTATAGAATACTCCTTTAATGATCCATGTTGTGGTTCAAGGCTGTGAGGATTGAACATAATTTTGATTATGTTAGTACAAGCATTAGTTCAATGAATACATAGTTTAAGTAAATGAAACAATAGTGGTCTTAAATGAGGTAGGCTTCAGCAGTTAGTTGTGGCATCAAAGACAAATAGAGCCTTGTTCCTCATATGATCAGAAATTAAAACAAAAACACCATCACAGATAAAGGTATTTTAATAACCAGCTTTACAAGCAGCAGTCATTCCCTTTTGTTCACATTGAAAAATCCCGATGGATAAAAAGCAAAGACATAAAAAAGTGTTTCTCTTAGGAGAAACATGTTGCTATCACATGTCAGTGTAGTTATCCTTCCTATATTTCAAATAAAGCCCATCAACTGCTTTTGAATAGAAGACTATTTCTATGGGAATGTCTTTTTTTCCACATAATGTTGCAGGTTATGTTGCTATGTTGTACATCAAATGAAAATAACTATGACATTTTAATGAAGAGATGGACAACTGAATTTTATTTGGCATTGAGGAAAATTCTTCTCCATCCATGTGCTAACTCTGTTGTGTACATTGGTTGTCTTTACTGTTATATTGCAGGAGATTGTTTAAAGAAATTCACAAATTACCCAACTTAAACAGACACAAACCACTATGGATGCTAAAAGGAAGAGCAGTACTTAAAATCCAAAAAGTTTAATATAGAGAAACTAGTGAAACAGTTGACCATATGAATACTTTCATCCGCATTAGTTCATGAACTTCATCAGATAAAGAAACTTTCATTTTACTCAATTTAAATAGCACTTAATTCACTCACTCCTCGTTAAACTATGATGTCACTTCCACTTCAAATTGATCAAAAATGTCCCAATTACAGGTTCAAAAATCGAAAATGAAAATCTATTTAAAACTAAGTCTGTCAAAATATTAATCCAAAAAACTTAAAATATCATTGCAAAATAAAACTGCTAAAATGCTACACCCTTAAACACCAAAAATACCAAAATGAGCTTTGTACAAATTGCGGTCCCTTCAAAGGTATTTGGTTACTTTGTGAATAATAATAACCTCTCTATATAAAAATATTTTACTGGAAAAAATTGAAACTATTAAAACTTTTGTTAAAATAATTGTTACAATGTTTACAAAATTTTCACAAATCAAATCAAGAAATAATGAGTCACAAGGCCAGCCACCTGTATCGATCCTCCCTGGCCAATACTTTCGGCTTGAGCAAACTGCTACTATAGCAGTGCTCATAGATACCCGGCCAGTAGCTGGCATTCAGTAAAATCTGCCAAATAAGTTCCTTTCTCTATTGTTGGAGGCACTAAAATGTGCAATGGAAGATAGTCCAGTGTCAATGTATATCAATGAACTTTTAGATTTTTGTTTACAGCATAATTTCTTTGAATTTAATGGGACTTTATATCACCAATTACATAGTACAGCTATGGGTGCTCCATATGCACTGATGTATGCAAATATTATGATGGGTTTGCTGGAAAATGAATACTGTACAAGGATGATTTTTTTATTAATAATGTATCTTATTATTATAGGTACATTGATGATCTTATTTTTTATGTACAGGTGGTTTAGATCATGTTGAAACATTTGTAAGTAAACGTAATACCATCAGATTTGGGTTGACATTTGATATTTCAGCTAGTGGTGAGCAAGTAGTCTTTTTGGATGTATGTCTAAAAGGACTTGTTGGCCATAGTATTTCTACTTCTGTGCATAGGAAATTTGAAGGGGTTAACTTCCTTCATAGTTCAAGTTTCCATCCACCTCAACTATTAAAAGTATTACCATATGGTGAGTTTATAAGAATGAAAAGACTTTGTAATAATAAGGAAGATTTAGGAACTGAATATAATAGGACCATAAATATGTTTATACAGAGAGGTTGTGAACAGAAAATTGTAAAGGAGGCTTTGAGCAAAGTAAGGAAGACAAATAGGATGTGTATTAATAAAGTGGAGTATACTAAAGAAAATAATCAGGTTGTAGAAGAAGAAAAAAATAACATGTATATGGTTATGACCTATGATTTATTGAGTGATAGAATAGTTCCCATTATAAAACAAAATTGGGGCTATTTGCTCAAATTTAGAGAATTTGCTGAATTATGTACCAAATCTACATTCTCCTTTAGAAAAGGGTGTAGTATTAAGGATAGATTACTACATAGTAAGTTTCAAACACCGAATTTTAGAGTATCAAATACTTTACAAATTTTAGGAACTGTTCCGTGTGGAAAATGTGTTGTTTGTCAATATGTTGTACAAAGTTTTTAATATATTAATGGAAAGAAATTTAATGTGTTATCTAATTTCTGCTGTACCACTGAATGTATTGTTTATGCATTAAAGTGTCCGTGCAACAAGTTTTATATAGGATAAAGCAAAAGAGCTTTCAATGCATTAAAGTGTCCGTGCAATGAGTTTTATATAAGGGAAAGCAAAAGGGCTTTCAAGCTTTGCTTACAGGAACATGTGAGAGACATAAAAAAAAATGCAAGCTTGAAAGCCCTGTAGCTCAACATTTTTTAAAATGTCCTAAGGGTGACCCTAGTGGTTTGCAGGGCACTATTTTAGAAAAATTTGATAAAAGTTATTATTTGGATGTTAAAGAGAGGCTTCTATACAAAGAAGCCCTGTTTATTTTAAAGTTTGACACTTTAAATCCAGATGGCTTGAATGCCTATTGTAATTGGAAAGTACTTATTTAATAAATTGATGTAATTAATTGATTTATTGATGTAATTGATTGTATATATAGGGTGTATTTAGTATGTTAATTTATTCCATTGAAGGCAGTGAATGCTGAGGCGCTAGAATGCATTAAATCTATTCTTTTGGAGTGGACTGGACTGTTGTATTTAATTTTATTTCTTTGTTTTACTGCTTTTTAAATGTGTTGTTTACAAGTTCCTTCCTCTATAACTGTAATATCCATGGACCTCCCCTATCATTAACTTCAACTTTGTCAATTGCCATGAATTTTGGTCCTTGTACTTTTGGACATGTCTTGCTAATGCGTTATTCGGGTTGCTTTTCCTAATACAATAATTATGTTTGTAAATCCTTTCACACAACTTCAACTCAGTTTTACCCATGTAAAAACAAGGAGATCTGTCACACAAAACTATATAAACAATAATTTGAGATTCACGATTAAATGTTCTCTAGATTTTATAGATGCCATCATGAATAGTGAAGGAGTCCCTATCATCATATGCTTACAATGAGTGCAAAATCCATGTTTTCTTATCCCAAATATATTTTTCATTGTAGTTGGAGCCTAACCCTTCTCGAATAGATTCTTAAAATTGGGACCCCTTCTATAAACAATTAATGGTTTATCCCTCACTTTGTTTTCCACTAAAATATCTTCATGTAAAATAATCCAGTTCTTATACAAGATCTCTTTCACATCCTTATAGTTCATACCAAATGTAGTTATAAATGTCATCCCTTCATTTCTAATTTTATGGGAATCTCTCTCATTCCTCATTTCCACCACTGTAGGAGCTACTCCACTTGCAAAAGCCATAATATTCTCTTGCTCCAAATTTACTTTATTCAATATAGGTCTGAATTAGCCACTGGCTCTCTTTGAACACACCTACTTAACAAGTTCATTCAGAAATGTAAGGGATAACATCTTTTTCTAAACATGTCTACCAATCCATTAATTTCTCAGTGAAGTCGATATTCAAAGTGACCATTCATGCTGCCTCACTAACTAAACTGTAACCACCGATCTTTTTTGGCGGTATGGGTAAGAACTAGTAAAATGGAAAAAAGAATTTGAATATGAACTTTTCCTGTAAATTTTTGATGTATATCCTTTTTGTGATCTGTTCTTATCCAGAAGCACATCCAAGTAAAAAATTATTTCCTGATTAATTTCATATGTAAAGAAAAAAAGTTGGGTCATATTGTTAATACATTCAATAAATGTTATTATATCTGCTTCTTGTCCCTTCCAGATGATAAAATATCATTCAAGTAGCATAAATAAACCTAAAGATTTTTTTGAAACCATTGTTGAAAAGAAAGGTGTGCTCCCAGTGGTCCATAACTATATTAGCAAGAACCAATAAGTTCCTTCAAAGATTAAAAATTGTTACTAAGAACTAAGTCTATAAATTTATATTATCTTGAGGCATACCCTTATTCACTAGGAACTCAGTGACCCATTGGATGCCAGTACTCTGTGGAATGGCTGTATAATTCTTTGATGTCAACCATAAACAAAAATCATAGGATCAAATTCAACACTATTTATTTTTTTCTGAAAAACTCAGAGTCCTTACAAATTTGACTTTGATTCTTCAATAAAACTTTTAATTTAGTGTTCAGAAACTTTGCACAGGCTGAAGTGATACTGTTCCACCCATCTACTATTTGGCATAACTGGGATTGTTCAAATTTCTATAGAGTTTAGAGGAACTCCAAAATTTACCAGCATTACAGGTGCTGTCATATGAAAGCAATTTTAAAGATGCAAATCAATTATTTGATCAATAAATAAGTCCATAAGTTGGCCATTAATCCTCCTGTAAGCCCCATTAAGTTAATTTCTCATCACTACTTCATAAGTGTTTGCTCGCAAAATTTTAAGCATTCTACTTGTGTAAGTCCATTACCACTAACTCACCCTCTTTGTCTGGTTTCATAAACCTAACTGTTTGCTGTTTAAGAATATGGAGTGAGAGGATATATGGCTTTTGCAAGTGGAGTAGCTCCTCTGATGGTGGAAATAAAGAATGACAGGAATTCCCATAAATTTAGAAATGAAGGGATGACATTTATAACCACAATAGATATGAACTATAAGGATGTGAGAGAAATCTTGTATAAGAACTGGATTATTTTTCATGAAGACATTTTGGTTAAAAACAAAGTGAGGGACAAACCATTAATTGTTTATAGAAGGGTGACCAATTTCAAGAATCTATTGGAAAAGAGTCAGGCTCCAACAGTAGCAAAAAATATATTTGGCATGAGAAAATGTAGATTTTTCCCTCATTGTAAGCATGTAAGGGTAGGGGACTCCTTCACTATTTGTGACGAAATTGATAAAATCCAGGGAAAATTTAATTGTGAATCTCAAATTATTGTTTATATAGCTTTGTGTGACAGATGTCATTGTTTTTACATGGGTAAAGCTGAGAAGAGGTTGCATGAAAGGATTTATGAACATAATTATTGTAGTGGGAAAAGCAATCCTAATAATGCATTAGCAAGGCATGTCCAACAGTACAAGGGCCATACTTTTAAATTTATGGCAATAGACAAAATGGAATTAATGATAGGGGAGATCCGTGGATGTTACAGTTGGAGAGGAAGGAACTTATTTGACAGATTTTACTGAATGCCACCTATTGGCTGGATATCAATGAGCACTGCTGTTTTAGCCAATTTGCTCAAACTGAAAGCCTTGGCCATGTAGGATTGATGCAGGTGGCTGGCCTGGTGACTTGGTATTTCTTGATTTGATTTGTGAACATTTTAACAATTAATTTAAGAAAGTTTTAATAGTTTCAATTTATCCCCTTATTCCCAGTAAAAAAACGTATATATATATATATATATATATATATATATATATATATATATATATATATATATATATATATATATATATATATATATGTGTGTGTGTTATTATTATTCACTAAGTAATCAAATACCTTTGAAGGGACTGCAATTTGCATAAAGCTCATTTTGGTATTTTTGGTATTTAAGCATTTTAGCAGTTTCATTCTCCAATGCTATTTTAAGATTTTTGATTAATATTTTGACAGACTTAGTTCTAAATAGATTTTCATTTTCAGTTTTTGTAACCTGTAATTGGAACATTTCGAATTAATAGGAAGTGGAAGTGACATAATATTTTAATTAGGAGGGAGTGAATTAAGGGCTATTTAAATTGCGTAAAATTAAATTGTCTTTATCTGATGATGTTCACAAAACTAATGTGGATGAAAGAGCTCATCTGGGCCACTGCTTCACTGGTTTTGTATATTAAACTTGTTGGATTTTAAGTATGGCTCTTTCATTTAGCATCCATAGTGTTTTATTTCTCTGAAGATTGTTCTGAGCATCTTCTCAAACAATAAAACATACACTGGCAGTATAGATTGTGCTGCTTCCTGAATTATCAACTAAATACAATAATAACCCTCTAAAAGCAGAGCACACTGATTTTCACTTAATGTACATCTTTGTGGTACCCTACTACATGCTTTGAGAGTCTTTGCTGTTATATCTGTGGGCAACTGGTCTACATCCAAAGAGGTAAAAATACTAATTTATATTAATTCAGCCTCCCCAGACATGATAGATAGTAATAATTTAGAAGTGTAGTCATGCATTCCCATGAAGTTTTTTAGCTCTTGTAATTTATTTTATTTTTAATTGTTAGATGGAGTAGAGCACTGATTCCATTGGACCTAGTTCAGTCTGATGCTGAGGTAAACGGAATAGATACATGACATTATATACAGAATGAATGACAAATTACAATATATACATATACTGTAAATATCAGTTTAAATGTGAATAACCAATGGCAGCTAGGAAGCCTAAATGTTACACATTTCCATAATGGAGATGGGTGCTACTCCAGAATGATTGTGGTTTTACACAATTTGGATCTAGTTATTATATAAGATTATGTTCAACATAATATCACAGTTCTTGCAAAGTACTGATAAAAGTCTTAAAGCAGAGTAGAAAATAGAGAATATTTTTTGGTAATACAGTTGCAAGGTTTTCCTCTCACTCATCCGCATTTCATTGATCTGTGAAGAGAAACCTATTACCCAAAAGCATTTTGTAGGATTGTACGATATGCAGGTGCAATATGCATCTTTTTGTAACTGCATTGTAAGATAGGTGGGTTCACAATACATCTTTTTTAACTGCATTATATGATAAAAAGGTTCATAATGCATCATTTTGTAACCACTTTGCAAGATACACATGAACATTACATCTTTGTGTAACGTCATTGTAAGATATGCACAGAGCACATGTTTTTGTAACTATAAGATCTGAATATGCACAGCGCATCTTTTAATTCCATGTCTGGTCACCTGCATCAGTGTAGAGAGGTGGAAGAAGAATAAAGGTTTCTGCTATTTAAAAATAGAAAAGTGGCCCTATTCAGTAAAAATTATAAAGAAGACCATGGCTGTCAGATGCAAAGAGGCCACCCTGAGCAGGAAATGTGAGACTGGAGGAAAAGGTCCTAGACTAAAGGAAGGAGTTACTTCCTTCACCAGCTGAGCTATATCTTCATAGAAGGACCTATGGCTATTTACTTGGTTAGCAGAATGGGTTTTAGAGATGGCATCCGTAGAAGAATTGAAGAGGCAGGAGGAAAATGAAAAAAGTAGAAAGAGAAGGCCGCAAATGAGGCAAAATGTTAAATGGAAGAGTCAAGATAAGCTAACTACCTTCTGCTGCAGTCAAGGAAATGAAATAAAACTATTAAAATGGCATTGAAGACTTTCAGAATTGTCTTTTGTGAGAAGCAATGCCCAGACCTGACATTCAAGGCACTATTTCTCCTGTTCTTTCCTGCCTAATGCAATGAACTCTGAGGGTTCCACAGCTGTGAAAAGTTAAGAATCCTCCTCCATTGATGGTTAACAGCCAATGTGCACAGTTAGTCTTTTGTGTTTTGTCACAGATGACATTCATGCAGTCCTGACTTCACTGTGTTCTTAATTTAAACACAAGTAATGCATCTTTACACTAACACTATGTCATCTATGCTCAGGGCTAAGTGAGCTAACAACTAATTTCAACACAACACAAAATGCACACTTACCCTAGTCTGATACACTCACAGGGCATGTAGGCTGATTTCACCCCATGCTGCACAATCTAGTTAAGAAGGTATGTCCTGCTCCAGTCTGTAGTTTAACTTTGGATAAAAGAATAAAAATAGGACATACAAATAAATGATTTATAATTGATGAAAGAGTTATTCACCATTGTCAGCTTGGTATTGTAGCTAAAGTTAATATACTAGGCATTAAAAACAAGTGATGAAATCGACTCTGCCTTATAGGATCATAGGTGGTTACTAAGTTATTGACCCCAGTGCCTTTTTAAGGCTAGTCAAGCTTACCCCCAAATTTCCCAAAATATTGCTAGCATCTGCCAACACCTGAAGGAATTTTATGTTTAGGATAAAGGCTTGGACACACCAAGCATTCATAACAAAGCACTCTTAAGCAACTAGTTTTGAAATGTCTTGATTTTTCCCCCACAATGTAATTGGGTCTATATTATAACATTGAAAGTCTTAAAACTTCAAATGTTATAATATCGAACCATTTCAATCGAAAGAATATAACATCGAACACTCAGAATAGCAAATTTTTTCCCAGGGAAAAAATTTGCTGTTCCGACAAACATGCACACAACACAAGCACACCAAAATAAATAATCCACACTCATACACTTCACAAAACCTTACACTAAACCATACATACACTTCTAGCTATCCACTTACCTTAACCCAACCATAACCCTAAGGTCCGTCACTACCACACACTCACCTTACCCACTCCCTAACCCTAAAGTCCCTATCACACACTCACCTTACTCGCTCCCTAATCCTAAGGTCCCTATCACACACTCACCTTACCCACTCCCTAACCCTAAGGTCCCTATCGCACACTCACCTTACCCGCTCCCTAACCCTAAGGTCCCTATCGCACACTCACCTTACCCGTTCCCTAACCCTAAGGTCCCTAACTATCACACACTCACCTTAACCTGATCTGTTCGCACACTTACCTTAACCTGGTCCGTAACCTTCGCTCCACAGTCGAGGAAATAGCAAAGCTGCAGAAACGGCCCACTGAATACTTTCCCTATGAAAGTATTCGATATTCTGCAGCTTCGCTATTTTCAGCATTCGGTGCATAGGGTTCGATATTATAACATTCAGTGTTTTAAGACTTCAATGTTATAACATAGACCAAATATAATCTATGTTCAATAAGTGCATGTCTCCTTGTTTACTTTTATAATGAAAGTTATGACCTCTACCAAGGCACATAGTGCACAATTCATAATTTAATGATTGTGGGATTAGTTTGCTACCAAGAATGCAATATCACATCAGACTTCTAGTGATTTATTTATTCCTCAATTATCTTGTTAAAGTCTTCAGGTTCTCTTCCATAAAGAAAAACTAAGTCTTTTGCAAGCTTATTAACTGGACAGTTCACAATGACTACCAGGTAAAGAGTCACTACAGCAATGGTCATCCCTCTGCAATTCTTCAGACTGGTCTAGCCAATGGCACCACAATGGCCATAAGGCTGTTTTTAGGAGAGGATCTTTGTTCACCTACTTGATAATACAATACTCTGTGTTTCTATAGTAAAAAACTATAAGGTACAGCACACACATTAACAATTCTAATTATGCACAAAACAAGTTAAATACCAGAAATTAAAACTGGGAAGCAGAACAGTGTATGCAGGCTTAAAAGACAATCCTTAATAGCAAGTGGCAAGGTTTTCACAGAATGTCCATATTTTTGGTGTGCTATGTACAAAATGTGTAGTTTTCTGGCAAATCACTGAGGATTGAAGTCACTAAGTAATGACAGACATTCAGGTTTCAGACTTCATATCATTTAGAAAATACATGCTAAAGCAGAACCTTTTATTACAACAACATTCTAAGTTTATAAGAGCAATACTTAAAATCTGTCCCTATTTTTGGGCTTTTGTCTCCACATTATTTTTGCTTTTGTCCAGATTTCTTATGCTAAGAGGTTGAGAGGTATGCAGCAAGCAGTGATTCCAGCTGAATAATAGTCCTCTGTAACCACAACGTTACCACAGTCAAAGGGCAGAAGATAATGACAGAACCTTGTCAGAGTCTCATATACTGCTGCTAGAACAGGCACCGATCTCACACAAACTTCCTTGAATATTAAATTCAGAGCCTGTTTCTATACTGGTTCTGTCTTTGTACACTCAGTAATGACACAGTGCCTACTGGTAATACTTCTGAACAGATCTATTTAAAAAGCTTTGAAGTTTAACTGTCAAGAAATTAAAAACAGGAAAACAAGAAATCTGACCAACATTGCCACACTATAAATATTCGCTTCTAAGGTCACACAACATAAAAACAAATCATATGCATTTTGCCTGTCTACATTTAGTGGGTTAGTATTTCAGCTGTTGTCATTTTAATTGTTCCTCTGCTGGAATTAGGCAAACAGCTTGTTAAAATCAAAATAGAATCTGACTGAGTACTCTATAAAGCAACCGTCAAGATGGATGAACTCCAGGCTTTAAAATGTAAAATGATTACAGTCATCTGATGTGGATGTAATAACTGTTACTCTAAAGCTAATATATCTGAATATGGATGACATGCACCTCTTAATTTTGCTAATATTTTTCTGCTGGAGATTATAAAAGAAAAAAGGTCTAGCAATTGTGAATACAATGCTTTGAACACAGAATTCCAAGTCAAGTTTTACTTTTCCATATGATCTAACATGGTTCACAAAGAAGTAACCTTGACCTTTGCTCCTTCTCAAGAGGATGTAATAGGTGAATAAAGGATCATATAAAGACATAAAATTGCTTTGCCAATACTGTCATTCACTTTTCACTTAGTTAAATAATTGGTAGCTTAACTGTCACTTGCCAGATTTGTAGCTTAACTGTCATATTGCACGTTGTATTAGAACCAAACAGCTGACCATGTGGGAAGTTCCACTCCAAACTTACCTTAAATCAAGGTTTAGGAATATTCTACACCTATTCCAGTACTTTCTGTCAAAATCATGATTATGAGAACTTTCCAATTCTATTGCCATGACTTCACTAACAGAACATTTCAATCCACAGCACAGCCCTTCAGTTGGGAATATGGAACAGTGCACAACAATAAATTAGGGTCTGTTTGTAGGGATTTTTCACTTGCACTCCTAACATATGGCTTATGCCCCCACACACCTCCGGTTTTATTATTTTTATTCAAGGGTCACCATTTTCTTGGGCAGAAGTTTAACAGTTCTTGGAGCAACAGTTCTCTCTGTCCTAGCAGTTAGTGAACTATCATACTGTTATGCAAAATTCTGGCATTTAGTGCAGCTGATTAAGGCTGTGACCTGTTAACGAAACACTTCCTGTGATACAGAGTCCTACTGCCTCAGCCTTCATTTGCCTACTGTGTGACTTTGAGCAAGCGATTTAATGAGACAGTGCTTTGGGGCAACTGGAAATTTGAGGTCCTAAATGATCACCTGGACTGCATGCCTTGTAATTAACCATGGACCTATGAACAAGCAAGAATTCAGAAACTCATTCCTCAAACAATCATTCATCTGAAATATCAGGCTTGAACAACTGCAGCTCAGAGATCCATCTTTCAAATAAGTTAATTGTGTTACCTTTCAGAAACATAAAAAGGTTCAGATGACATTTCTGGCTTTAAACCCTAAAGATGGTTGCAATGCAGCAGAAGCAAACATGAAGAAAGAGATACAGTGTAACTTAATGTCACACACATGGGTAACAGGTTAACTTTGATTATCAATGACTCCCTCACCAGAACAGTAGATGCTAGCATAACAGGATCATTCCTAAAGTATAATTGCTATTGATGGATTTAGACCCTTCGATTTTGACTTCCAAAGCACAAAGACATCTACAGAGTAGAACTTAACCCCTCCTATGCCAAAGACATTGACATCGGACCTGGTTGAAATGAGGGACCAACCTACTACAACTTTGTTTTTTTTTCACCAAATGACTACTAGAATCCTATATCAACAAATCAGTCCGCTATCAGGATTTCTGGAAGAAACTTCTTGCAAGATAAAAAAAAAAAGGATTCTTATCAGACCACCCCATACACATAAAAAACTGAGATGGATTGAAGGGACAAGGATTAATCCCCCAGGGGAATACTCTAGTCACATTTCTTATAAATGTATGGGGGTAAGTAGATGGCAATAAACTTATTTTTTTTCAAACATATACTGTTATACTGAGAGCATTTACACTGCTATGTGTCTACTGCTATACTGACAGTATTTACACTGCTTGGTGTATCAGAGGGCTCTCTGTTGCAGTATAATTCCTCAGTTATGGCAAGGGTTATATGTCATTAACTACCATAGTATCAGCCTGACCAGAGGTCCAAAAGTTACCAGAGCATGCCCTGCAGGGTTACAGGGTTATATCCTATCCTATTTCTGGAATGTATATCTATTTTGAAATAAATAGGGAAAGTATGGCTATAGATCCAGCTAGCTGTTTCACAAATACTCTAAGTTTGAGCTCATGGTACATTTATAATTCCAGTAGTTTATATATATATATATATATATATATATATATATATATATATATATATATATAAGAGCTTATAATAAATAATTGCCAATGTGTTTGACTGAAACACAAAACATCTAACAAACTACCCAACGATTATGATTAATAGCCACTGAAATCATTGAAAAAAAAAATCTAATCCTAAATATAAACCAGTAGGTAACATTTTTGATTATAAATGTAAAACAAAAAAACAGCCCTGCCTCTCACTCACCCACCCCTACCTAACTGGAAATTAAATATATGTACTGCAAGGTCACAGAGACTAGGAAAAAAGGACAAAACCCCTTGAATTATGTAAAAGTCTATATAATGAAGTTCGACTATTACATAATTCACGAAAAACACCACCACTTCACCATGTGATAAAATGTGTGCAGTGATAACCCATATAGCATATATATATATATCTATATATATATATATATATATATAGAGAGAGAGAGAGAGAGACAGATAGCTATATATATATATATAGATATATACATATAAATATAGATATATACAAAGCTATAAATTTGTAAACCTAAGGCTTCTGTGCTGGTCATTTCTTTAGTGGACTATATCCTTTGCTGCACCACCAGTGGGTTTTTTTCCATAATTATTTTATTTGCATTTGTTTACCAGTAAGCTATAACTGGGCTAAATGCCCCTTTTCAGTAGAGACACAGAGGAAAAAACTCCACAGAAGAACAATTAATTACAAGCACAATAAAGCCATTTGGAATATGTTTCGCATTATGTTGGCTTTTCCTGCTTACTTGGGACGGGAGAAATAAATATCTATCAGTCTGCCTGTGCTTCTTCCTCCTTTCTATCTGGTGACTAAGATGTCTGTCCACATTGATCACATGTGATACAGTGTCACCTTTGTTTTGGGTCTAGGACAAAACACTGTCCTGATTCAAAGCTACGTCTTGGACCAGTGATGGCATGAAGGATGTTTTGCTTCCAAGGACTACTCTGTCCTTGTGGAAGATTGCATTGTAAATCAAATGGTCTCCTAGCAGAAGGAATCAACACCAAGAAATGTTTTTTCAAAGATCATAACTTAAATACTACAAATGTGACTGGCTTTGAATGAGTCAGGATCAATTTTTCTACCACAAATTAAAAATTCTGAAGAATGCACTGCTCTTATGGAGAAGGTAACCTCTCTTAGAACTTTGGCGTACCAGTGAGTCCTTGTGTTGCACTGTATTAGTTCAGTACATATGTTCACTAGTAGCAAGAGTACTAACTCGATCATGAGAAATCCAGATCAGCCTTTCTATTTAGTACATTCTTGGACTCAGAGGAGAGAGTACATGGCAGGGGCACATATGGTCGCCTCTCTGTCCAGGAATGGAAAAGGCATTCAGGGTCCAAGCAAGCACCTTGTGTAGGTATCTGTTACTGAATTCCTTTAGATGGTGATTTTTCAGAGACACATCCAGATCCATATCTGCCCAATCCAAAACTTTGTACCAATTTCTGGAAAACGTACTTGTTTATCATCAACTTGAAGACTGTAATGCAATTAGACCTACTCAGTTGGTTCAGCAATATGTTCTTGTGTGAATGGGATGCATGTAACTCGAAGGTATTAATCCTGACTGAGGCCACTTGCCAAGCCAATGCATCCTATCTGATCTGTGTTTAAGGTTTACATATGTATATATATATATATATATATATATATATATATATATATATATAGGGAGAGAGAGAGAGAGATTGATACAGATACAGATACAGAAATATCCCTGATTTATATATCAACATCACTGTGGCACTAATGGTCACTAATTTTAATGTGTTTTGGTGACAGTCTGTTTAGAATATTTGTAAAGCAAACATTGTGACTATTATTTCTTTTATATTCATGCATTTGTTGTCATCTGGTGTTCTGTTTTCTATCAGCTTTTACGTAGATAGTGTGATAAACTAGGTAAAATCTGAGCAGGTCTCTCAAACCATTAGAACAAGAAATCTGGGTAAAGCCAAAAAATAAGGGGACAAATGCCCGAAAAAAGGGACAATTTTTAAATATTGCTCTTATAAACTCTGGGATACATACCTATCTCTCCAGCAGGTCCTATTTATATCACAGGCAAGGCTTAAGTCTTTGGAATGGGTAATTATGGTGCTGTTTGCTTTGTGGATATGCAGGAGGTCCGTCAGAGAGGGATCTGACAATATCCTGTATGCCAGGCAAAGTTCTCCACTCCAAAGCCTGTAGGAGACAGAATACAGGGATAGGGCCTTGAGGCGATCTGCATAGGACATTTTACTTACACCCTGTATTCTTTTAGTGAGGAGCCTCTGTGGATGTTCCAGTTGTTTGATATGCCTGGTTAGGTACATACCAAAGGGGGCATTGTACTCAATGATAGGTCTGATGAATGCCGAATACAGTGGAACAATGACTTCCTTGGACTTAGATGCCATATGCTTGTTTATAAATTGCGCAGTATAGAATGATTTCCTCACCACTGTAGACACGTGATGGTCAAAGACTAGATTACTATCTATGTCTGTCCCTAAGTCCCTGACTACTGGGTCAACTCTAAGGGGTGTGTTGTCAATATGATAGTTACCAGGGATGGATAACTTCCCAAAGGATACTATTATGTATTTCTTGACATATAGTTTTAGGACATGGCTCTGAAACCAGTTGTTTGCCTGTGTTAACCTGTCCTGGAGAACATTTGTGTCAGTGTGAGATTCAATGACAGCTACTAATTTGCAATCATCTGCAAATTTAGTCAGCTAGAGACCAATGACATTGGTCTTGACTTCTGAGAAGTAGATGCCAAAAAGGAGCGGTCCAAGGACTAATCCCTGAGGGACTTCACTTGTGACTGGCCTCTTTGTAGAGGTGGACTCTCCAATTCTAATTTCCTGGGCCCTGTCTGTGAGCCAGCTGGCTATCCACTGGGTGACATATGGGTTTGTATATAACCTCCTGAGTTTGTCAACAATGCCTAAGTGGGGTATTGTGTCAAATGCCTTGGCCAAGTCAAGGTAGGCAGTGTGAATGATTTTGCCCTCATCCATTGCTTTGGTGACCTTCTCAAAGTAGTCCATCAGGTTGAGTAGGCATGCTCTGCCCTTGACAAAACCAAACTGGGTTAGGTCTAGTGTCTGGAGGTTTACTATATTTCTATAGATCATCTCCATGATAATTCTTTCCATGTTTACATATAAGACTAGTGAGACTTATGGGTCTCTAGTTTCCAGGGTCAGTAGAGGGCCCATAAAAATAATCACCAATGCCGAAAAGTACGGGAATTAACTCAAAAACAAAATAAAGAGAAAAATATCACAAACAATGGGTTCTCTGGAGTCTGACTTTAATAAAACAAGATACAGAATAATCATGACTCTGAAGAAGCCATCATGGTATATGGCAAAAGTGCATAGTCATTTTTAATTATTCTGTATCTTGTTTTATTAAAGTTGGACTCCAGAGAACCCATTGTTTGTGATATTTTTCTGTAGATGGCCCACCTTTGTGCAGAGGAATAACTGTTGCCTTTCTCCATTCATGAAGCACAAAGTCTGTTTGGAGGCTACAGTTAAAGAGTAATTCCAGAGGCCCTAATAGGTCATGTCTCTGCTATTTAGAAGACATCCTGGGATATTGTCTGGGACCATTGATGCAGTGTTCTTGGTCTTAGAGCGAGAGCATTAAGAATCTGTTCCCTAGTGGTAGTAGGGGAGTTACATTTGATGATATTTCCTGAGGGAAAGTTGAGGAGGAGAGAAGGGTAAAGTTGTAGCTGAATTTATCAGCCAGGAGGTTTGCTATATCGTCAGGATCAGTATAGGTGGCTCCATTTACAGTGAGTTGTGCACACAATTTGCCTTTGAGATTGCGGACATATCTAAAGAATGCTTTGTGGTTGTCCTTGGCCTGGGATGCTAAACTTACCTCAAAGTTGGCTTTGGTAGACTTTATTTGTCCTCTGAGCTGTTTGTTTAGTTTGATGAAAGTGCTTTTATCCTGCTGGGTGCTGCACCTCATAATTTTTGCCATGATTTTCTTCCTCCTGTTATACAGCCTATTGATTCTGTGATTCTACCAGGGTGGCTTGTTTTTTAGTTAGTTCTGTACTTCTTCCTGGTGTGTACAGCTGCCTCTATGTAACTATTAGCATGCTTGTACAGGGTTTCTGTGAACAGTTCTGTATAGACAGAAATGTTCTCAGGGTTTATGGGGGCTTGAAATTTTGCCACGTTATCAATAGCAGGTTAGTCTTAGAATAGTTCCTGAATTTCCAGGTTTAGCTGGGGTTCCAGGTTTTATTTTTACTTCAAAGGAGACCATTTTATGATCTGACCTTACCAGGGAAGGTATTACAGTAAGGGCTGTGTAGGTGTCTCCCATACTACTGAGGACCAGATCCAGTATGGTGGCACCCCTGGTTGGTGTATTGACTATCTGGTCCATTTACAAAATCTAGGAATCTCTGTGCATGCACGTTTGGTGTTGTATAGGATTCTCAATTAATAGTGCGGTAATTAAAGTTACCAATGAATATGGTATTGAGTTGGATGGTTAGTGTTTCTAATAAGTTTAAATACATGGTATGGGTTTCCTGGGTCATAGAGGGGGACCTATAGCTTGCAAAGAAGTGGTACTGGATTTTACCTGTGGTGATTTGAACATCAAGCTCAAGCTCAAGTACATTGTTCTGTTTGACCAGTATTGAAGTATATTTATTTCTGATGTAAATAAAGACATTTCAACCTTTAGTCCCTGCTTGTGAAGTAACTGGCCTAAATGTGTAGAAGGCATTATAACCTTGCACTGTTGGTGTGCTCTGCGTGGCTTTAAACCATGCCTCAGTGACAGCACAGATGTCAACATTCTATAGGGTAAAGAGAGCTTCTAGGGAGTGGAGTTTTTGTTTAGACTTCTAGCACTGAGTTAGACAGAGAAAAAGAGAGAAAGAGGGAGAAAGAGAGAGAGAGAGAGAAGAAATTGCTTTTGTTCCCATTGAAATGGTATGCATAAATAATTATCATTCAGGTAATAGATTAAAATCAGTATGTCTGTATAGGGTAAGAAGGATTTCAAAATTAAAATGATGGTATTCCTAGAACAGAGTAAAATGATTTGAACTCTGATTTCTAATTACATTTTATCTTATAATTTCATTGGTTCATAAGTAAGTACTAGGCTAGTTGCCCTTGCAGGCCATTTTAAGACAAGCCATTTTCCCTTTTGGTGGTTGAATTAACCTATCTAATTTGGTGTTAGATTATCCTTACCCATCCTATGACTGATAATTATATATTAACCGCAGTGAGAATAAATATGATCATACAATAGATAATTTGTGAGGATCCATGGAAGGGATAGAGTATTTAGGAGCTGTGCCTGTCCATTAGTAGCATGGGGGTAGTCCTAGGGTAAATTTTCTATTATTAATCCAAAGATCAAGGCTGTGTTTTAATATGGACAGGGATGAGATTTCTTTTACATGAATGGGGAGTCTTTTCCATAGTGGTGGTATCCTGATAAACATGTCTTTCCAAACTGTTTAGTTGATGTTGCAGAAGAGGTATAGATCCCTGGACCAAGTATTTCTAATGCCATTTGACTTGCCGGTATGCAGTAGAGTCATCAGTATTGGGTCAACTGAAACATTATATATCAGACACAGGCCACAATTAGAAGTCTGTACAATAGTGAGTATAGTGACAGGGCTACACGGCAATTCATGTAGGACATATTATTTCGGCCTTGTATCCTTTAGTAAGGTATCTCCATGGACATTAGACTTGTTACACATGTCAAAATGAATAAATGACAAAGGGGCATTAATACTCAATGACTGGCCTAATGAGAACTGAGTAATAATAAACAGACACAAACTAGTAAAAAATAAAAAAAGCAACAAGAAACACAAAGAGCTAAAGATACCACACTTTTAGGAAATCAATTAAGTGCTTTCGTCCAAAGTATAAGGATGTCAATAGCATGAAAAAAAAATAAACAAAACTTGCTTAGAGTAAAAAGATTTCCCAATGGATAAGTAAGACACAATCAGATTCAAGCCTTAATTAGTACAAAGGAAATAAATATAAAATGCTTGTGAATCCATAAAATGAGTCCATGAATACAAATCTAAAGCCATGAATATGGAATATTTTCTTGCACAATAAATCATTAAAAAGGTAACCAAACAAATAAATAAAAACATCTTTAAAGTGCAAATGCTGCTTTTAATTTTAAAATACTACTAATAGAAGCTGTTTCATTTAATCCTTGATGTGTAGTTGAGGTAGTCCTAAACTGCCACTTCAGTTCGTTAAGCTCTAAAAAGTCATCAGCAGGTCCTCCCGTCTGCCTTAAATCTACCTGGTCTATAATTATAAACCTAAAGGTGTGATTACCACATTCAGAGATGTGCTTACTTAATGCATTTCTCATGTCTTTTTTCTGAATATCATAGCAATGCTGATATATTTTGGCCCTTAAGCTATGCATAGTTTTTCTTATATAAAACCATGTACAGTCCTGGCACTTAGCTAAATAGACCACTCCTTTAGTGCCACAGTGGTATTTTTTGGATAGTTTTATTACCCCAAATTGTTGAAGTGAAGACTGTCTACTTCCAAAATATGTTTACATTGTGGACAGTGGCCACATTTATTCATTCTACCATCCTGTTGAGGGAATTTTTCTCTTTCTAATAGATTTTTAAAACAAATGTCCTTTTGTGCACAATACTTCACCCACATTTTTGATGTATTTATTATCTGCCCTAAAGATACTCCAGTTTTTTTCTATAATATTTCAAATATCAAAAAACTTGCTGCTAAAGGTTAAGATGAGTGCTTTACAAAACTGATTATTTTCAATGTCTTTATTAACCTTAATTGGTACTAATGCCCCACCCTTCGCTGCACCTAAGAGTGGAGTGAAGTGTCCAGCAGTTCTCTTAACTTGTATCTCCCTGAAAATATCTTTAAGAAAATGTTCAGGATATCCTCTTGTCTCAAACTTCACCTTTAACATCCTACACTCATTATAAAACTTCAAATCATCAGACACCATATGGGCTAACCAGACACATTGTCCTTTAACCAAAGATTTCTTTTGATGAATTGGGTACCAGCTATTAAAGTGTAGTGCTGAGTGAGAGTAAGTAGGTTTTCTATAGATCATAGACTCAAACTGTTTTTCCATTTTATTTGTGGAAAAAATAATATCCAGATAAGTTATCCAATCTACCTGAGAGGTTATGGTAAATTTTAAGAAGTCGGTGATAGTGTGTATATATTCAAAGAAATGCTCCAGTTTAGCTTGGCTATCCATCCAGAAAATGATGATATCATCCAAAAACCATCCATAGAGAGTCAAACAATTCTTAAATACAGACTTTAGAATAAAGTTGGTCTACCAATAAGCTAGGATGATACTGGCAAAGATGGGGGCACACACTGCCCTCATTGCTACCCCCTTCTTGTGTTTAAATAATTGTTGTTTAAAAATAATGAAATTATTTTCAAGAACTGCCTCCACAAAAGACCCTAATGTAAGAATTTTGTTATGGTCTAGGTTAGAATTGTGGCATAAATATTCATAAAACCACTCCAACCCTATCCTGTGGGGGATAACAGAGAAAAAGTCTTGTACATCTATTGTTACAAAAATGAGTTTGTCACTATAAATCTTATTAGAAACCTTTGATAAAAAATCCCAAGAGTCTGTAATTAGAACTGAATTTCCATGCAATACATTCTTAATCTCAATATCAATATATTTTGCAACTGGAAATGTCTTTGAAGCTTTTGCATCGGCTATGGGTCTGGGGGGGGGGGGGGTCATTTAGCCTTTCATGTATCCTCAGTATTCCAAAGATGGTGGGGGTTCTTGGATAAGCAACATAAAAAACCTATGCTTGGAAATGGTTATCTGGTCATTAGTCAAAAGATCTTCCAGTAATAAACCTATCTTGTGATAAGATATATTCATTTCATTCAAACTGGTTTCCTCATAAATATCAATATATAATAAACATAACATTTTTTGGTGTAATCATTAACACTCATAATACCCAGGCCCCCTCCTTTATCTGGTTTAATCACCCTAAGCTGTTTGTTGTTGCAAATATTGGTCAAAAGCTCCCACTCACTTGGACTCAAGTTATTACTAACCATTTGTTGATTTTGCTTGTGGGCATAGGAGTCTCCTAACATCATATTCACACATTTTATCAAAGATAGACTTAACTTAGGATTAATTGATTTATTAAAAGCGTGGTGTCTTTAGCTCTTTGTGCTTCTTCTCATTTGTTTTGTGTTTTACTAGGGCTAAGTAATAGGGGACAATGAAATCTCAAGATACAGATGCAGTCTCTTTGTTTATAAACTGTGCAATATGCAAGGACATTCTTACAACATTATACATGTGTTGCTCAAAAGTAAGGTAATTGTCCATATAATTTTGCAAACCCCAAATTACTGGGTCAAGTCTTAGGAGTGCATTGTTCATGTGGTATTTCTCTGGCTAGACAGTCCCAGAGTATACGATAAAGCACTTTTTGGCATTTAGTTTCAGTTCATGATTCTTGCACCAGTTATTTGTTTATACAAGCCTTCCTGCAGGACAGTTAAGTCATTTGGGTATTCAGTGACTGCTCCTAGCTTGCATTCATCTGTGAACTTAGTCAGTCAGAGCCCATTAGCATTAGCTTTATTTCAGAGAAGTAGATGCCAAACAGGAGAGGTCCCAGCACTAAACTCTAGGAGACTTCACTGGTGGCTGGTCTCTTTGTGGAGATAGCTGTGCCTGTTTTGATCTCCTTCATCTAATCCGTATGCCAATTCTAAACCCAGCAGGTGAGATAGGGGTTTATTCCTAAGATATTTAGCTTTTTTACTGTGCCTGGGTGGGGGACTGTGTCAAAAGCTTTGGTCAGATTGAGGTATGCAGTGAGTACCATTTCACCATTGTCTATTGCTTTAGTGACCTTTCCAAAAAAGTCCACCAAGTTAAGCAAGCATGACCTGCTTGACGAGTCCAAGCTGAGTTAGGTCCAGTTTTGGGAGGTTCCCTATGACTTAATGAACTAGTTCCATGGCTCTGCAAATAAGGTTGGTCAAACTTATGGGTCTGTAATTGCCTGGGTCTGTGGAAGGTGCTCCCATACACAGGAGATGATTGTAGCTATTCTCCATTTACTGAGATTAAACAGTATTGTTGGGGGGGGTAAATCATGCTTCATGCCATTTAAGATGTATCCAAGGATATTCTCAGGACCCATTGATGCAGTACCTTTAGCATTTTCAGGACTTGATCGTGTGTGATAACTGCAGGTGAGTTAGTTTCAGGTATATCATGTGAAAAAGATGGAGAGGAGACAGGGGTAAAGTTTGAGCTGCATTTGTTGGCCAGTCGGTTCACTATATCTTCAGCCTCAATGTAGGTAATATCTTTCACAGTCAGCCCAGTGTGTTGCTGCATTATGCTATTAAGATTACAAAACATAACTAAAAATGCTCCTGTGATTGTCTTTGACTTGGGTGGCTATTTTAGCCTTAAACTTGGCTTTGGCTGATTCTATTAAACCCCTTGCTTGTTTGTTAATTTCAATGACAAAGGCTCTATCCTTCCGGGAATTACTCTTTTTACTTTTGGTCAAAATTATATTCATTTTATTGTTGATATTATATGCAGGGTACAGCTGCATCTCTGCAGCTATTTAAATGATGTTACAGTGTGACAGTGTATGCTTCCACATATTCAACTAAGTTAACTGGGTTTGGTGAAGATTTGAAGCTTGCCAATATATCACTCAGGAGTAGGTAGTTTGTCTTAGAGAAACTTCTAAAAGTGGTTTAGGTGGAAGGGCTCTCTGGTTTCAATTTAATTTCAAAGGAGACAGCTTTATGGTCAGACCTAACAAGTGATAAAGATACACAAAGGATGATGCAAGATCCTACTGAGGGCAAGATCCAAAATGCTGTACTTCCTAGAGGGTACTCTGAGTTATTGTTCCAGGGTGTTTGTATTGACAAAGTCCAGTAATATCTATGCTTGTACAGTAGTGTTGGGGAGGGTTTCCCTGTCTATAATTGAATAGTTTAGTTCCCCTTGGAAAATGGTACTGGGTTTAATCCTTAGTAATTCCAGCTCCTGTAAAGTTGTGGTGAATAATCATGCTGTTTACCAGTCTTCATGGAAATTTATTCTGGATAAAGACTGAGGCACCTCCACCTTTTCCCCCTCCTGTACAGTAGCAGGTCTAAATGTGTGGAAGGTGTTACAGAGCTGCAAATCCAGTGTGTTCTTCAACATTTCAGACCAAGTCTCAATCACTATGCAGATGTCTACATCTTCCAAGGTGAGGAGAGCTTGTGGTGAGTGGAGTTTCTTGTATGGGCTCTTAGCATTGGTCAGTAAACCTTCATATTTCCTTTCCTTTCTTTGTTATGTCGGTAGGTTTATCAGGTTGACATTGTCTAAAAAAGGTACTGTAGGGGTAAAAAATATTTTTGCCAATAATTAAAACACCAGGGGGATGGAAGCAAAATATCCTTGGTAAAGCAGTAGGGTCTGTCAGTCATAACTGCTCAGGCTGACAAATATTGGACCCCTTTGAATGACACCAAAATCTAACCCAATTATTGAAGTCACTTATTTTTTCCTTATATTTCAACATCACTCTTAAATAAGATAAAATGCTGTTCATTGCTAGGCTCATACTGGCCTGGGACATGTACTCTGACAGCTCCATCATGTCTCTTTTCATATTGTCCAGATAGGTCCATATGAAGTCATTAACACCCCCATTTACTACAACAGTCATACTGATACTTGTTGATGAAGGACTTGAGCACATGTGTAATCCAACAGATCTTGCCACCGGACGAGCAACAGTCACTCTTTCCTTGCTCAGCCTGGTAAAAGGATCTGCATGTCTTAGAGTGGAGTCACCTATAGCTAGAATGATTGGTTGGGTAGATGCTTGACTTACGGACTCAGCATCTGAGATGCTGGGACTCATTGTGCTATGTGAGGTATGAGATAGTAGACTTAACTTGCTGACTATCATCTGTGCCTGTGTTGCATTTTGGAGGTATTGGAGGTTTAGTCAAGTAAATCTTGAGAACCTCATGTGGATTATTTGCATTGTGATGGCTTTGTTAAGGTGTGCTGTGTTCTGTTCTGCTGACAATTTTGCTGCTTAAGTTTCCTTTGTGTGATACTTTTGCCTTCAAGAACATTATATATGTACATCTTTCATATACTGTGTTATGCTATTTGATAAGAGATAATAGACAGCATGAGACAATTGTTGCACTGTCTTAAGATACCCATCTCAATCAAGCTGGCTACAGAAGTTGTGGGGATGTGTTTGTCTATGGTTTTGACAGGAATGCATTAGGGGAATAAGAGAGTATAACTGCTTGGAGGATTTGTATTTGTTTTGGATAGTGTTTCGGTGGACTTACTACTAAGGTAATGCATATTTGGTCAGTGGTGTACTATAGTGCACGATGTGTTTATTTGTGCTTGGCATGCATTATTGAGCCTCAGACCTGAATTTCTATTATTTTACACATTTTTCAGATCTCTTATAGAGAAAAAAGCTTTTGTGCAAACAAGCCTCTGTACAGCTAGTCGAATGGGAGCATGCTGCTTGGCACAGAGTTTTTATACCCTTTTTGATTTCAGGGATTTTCACATTTCTCAGAGTCTTGAATAAAAGATCTTGGGTGGATGCACCTTTGTGCACGTAATAGCATATGAAATAGAGAAGGGTCAAATCAAATAAAGCCAATAGTGGAGCTCTGGGACTTCAAAACTTGTAGTAATTCACAGTTTTCTTAGTCCTACGACTCTAAGCTAAAGGTCAATGTCCCCCATGTAGGTAAGAATTTAATAAAAGACTATAAATGTATTTAGTAACAGATGTTATGATAAGGATAATTTGTTTCAGAGTGTTAATAAGTTGAAGAGGGAGTGGGGGGTAGGCAACATAATAGGCCATTATGTAATACTGTTGTAGAACAAAAGAGGAAATAAAGAACAAATGTTTTTTGTAACCACTTTTAGCCTCTTTAGTGTAGAACTGGCAAAACTGGCAAATGTTTATTGGGGTTTCCTTATTCAACATAGGGATTTTGCACATATGTTAGATAAAAAAATGATGTGTTCCATATAAGTGGGGGAGAAGCATCAGAGATATGATAGTGCACGGTAAATTCATTTCGCTTATAGAAAAAGTAGCCCGGAATGTCAGAGTGAAAGGAACTTTTCCCTGTGGAAAATGTAACTGCTGCATATATATATATATATATATATATATATATATATATATATATATATATATATATATAAAATTAATAGATTCCAGAAAAAAAAAAAAAAATATATATATATATATATATATATATATATATATATATATATTTAGCTCAGGAGAAGTACAATTGTGAAACAGAAGGTATTGTTTATGTACTGAAATGCCCCGTGGTAAGTTCTATGTGGGGGTTAGAACATGTTAGGGATATTAAAAAGGTAAAACAGAAAGTCCAGTGGTAAATGAGGTTTGGTAACAAACCAAGGTTTCCTGGGACATTTTCAGTAGGGTTAGGCTGATAAATTAATGGGAGTTAAGTGGGTGGGGGAGGTGAAAGAGTTTAAATGGAGGGAGGGATAATTAGAAGGAAATGAGATAAGGGTGGGAGGGGCTTAAGGGGTTTAGACAAGTGTAGCTGGGTAAGTAATCACATTTTGGCTGAACTTGCTAAGATAAGTGTACGTCCAAGATGACCTGCGGGTGTTCCTGAGGAGCAGGTGGGCCTCAGGATCCAGGCTGGTGACAGGTGGTTTGTATATGGTGATATAGGTGAGTAGTGGATGTATATCTGTATTAGATTTCATACATTAGGCTTTTGAGTCTTGGGTAGTTGCAGAGCTGATTATGTAGTCTGGGGGAATATTCTTTGGAATAGGTGGGCAATTGGATTAATGGTAGAAGGCTTAAGGAGCTAGGTATGGAGAACTTAAGTTTCTATACATAGAAACGGTATTGACAGGCTTGAGTCTCGGTTCAGAGTAATATTGTAATTTCAGCAGTGGTGATGGCTCATTAGTGAGTTAGACAGAGAGTTTAATTCAGATGCTAGTGGTGTTGGGGAAGCAGTTGAGGAGATATCCTCTTTACAGATTCATTCCCGTTGATTTGGTTTTGCGGAGGTCAGTGGCTGGAGGTAGCTGGGATGGCTGTTTTTACGAGCTGCGAGTAGGTGGGGGTTGAGGTTGCTGCCAGGCATGTATAACAGCTGAAGAATGTCTCAGTGACATGTCTGCTTACCTTTGCTAAGTGTTGAGCACTAAATCAGAAGATGAAAACTATTAAGTCTCCCTGAGATGTATGAGATTTCCTGTGGAGGGAGAGTAGTGGCAACCTCTTTTCTGCAAGATTGAGCATGGCTTAGGTAAACGAGTGACGATCATTGCCCAATATGTAGTGAACCTCAGTATCTCCTAATTTCACTGAGGTAATTTGTTTTCGCATGGGCCCAGAGAGAAGTAAAGTGTGGTTGCCTTGGCACAGGTGCAGTGTGGCTATTATTAAGTGTTGCTTTGGAGCTAAGAAGTATTGCTGAATTGGAAACTTCACATCTGTTTGGAAAATAAATAATATTGCTGACATATGCAGACATGTAACGGGCTATTTCAGGATGGTAGCATAGTACTTCCAAAAAACAATATATATATATATATATATATACACACACATATATATATATATATATATATATATATATATATATATATATATATATATATATATATATACATATATATAAATAATATGCAGTGAATGGTCAAGTAGAAATAAAAGAGCACTGAGTCTTTCCAAAGGTGGTACATTGTACACTGTGGTGGGTTCTGCCTCATATAATGGTGTGGATACACTACTCACGGGTAGAAGAGTACCGGCTTTGAAGAAGTCGGGGTCATGCATGCGCATGGTGCAATTGGCAGCCCAGTGAGATCTGTCCTTTTATTTTCTGGAGCTCATTAAATGGTAAGCAGATTCACATGTACTGTTCAACGCTGAACAATTACATGCAGTTGCCTTTTTATTTCACTGTTGACTGCATTGCCCTCTCCTTTTATTCATGCATGACAGTAGTTTGCTGGTAGCATGATCGCTCATTTGCAGGTTGCTCATATTTGAATATCTTACAAAATATTGGGTTTTGTGGCAAATCTATGGAAGATTGCAGCTGTCCAACCATGCAGAGCATCTACAATGTTTATTACAGTTTTGTTTGAAGAACAGCAGTATGTCTGTATTTGGGTTTAATCAGAAGGGAGGAGATTGAGTGATGAATGTCAAAGCACGGGTATGTTGTTCACCCGAGGATAATGGGAGGACCCCTTCTTGGAAAGACGGTGGTTGTGGCTAGTGTGGTTTCCATTTTGGTTGATTCACATAGTTTTCCTAGCTACTGTATAGCATGTGCTTTTGCTGTTGGATAGAAGAGTGTGGAGGGAATGAATGGTAAGAAGAAAGGAGAGTTGTACTTGTACTCCTTGGCAGTAAGAGGTGAATGGACGGCACTTGAGCTCGAGGTGTCCAGCTTTCGTCTAATTTTGGTCTGTTTCATGGAGATGGGGTTCTCGAGGAGAGTTGGTGGCAAATCATTGAGGGTGGAGATTGGGGGGGTGTTGGCCGGTCGGTTTCTCATTCTGTTTGTTTGCACAGGGATAATGTCATTTTGCTTGTACTTGATTTGTGGCTTCGTTTAACAGGTACGATGAACAGTCATAATGGCGCTAGCAAGACTTGGCTGTTTGGTTCGTTAGGCTACATGTGCTAGGTGAGTTGGGGGAGGCGATTCTCACAGTGAGGATTCCTTGATGTTATAACTGGCTATGGCAGTACTGTTTGATAAATAGTCTGCTTTGCTCTTCTTTGATGTCGTATCTTCCTGATGGTATTTTCCTGACAGTTTAAATGGAGAGTTTGGTTAAGGGTGGGCTGCCTTGGCTTAGAGAAAGACAGGGTGGTCTCATGACCTCTTGTAGTCAAACTGTACCCACCAGTCTCGCAGTTGACAATCATGGTTTTCGTGGGCTTCTAGTTGGGATCTGCATGTGTGAATCATCCAGAGAGTAGCCATAACATGAGGGGAACAGGCACAAAGATATGCTGTAGACAGTGAAATTTAAAGTAATAGATGCAAAATGATCACGCAGATTAAGTGAAGTAAGTTGTTTCAATCTTTTAATATTTTGTATATAGCATGGTTTTGAAATTAGTTTTTGGGTTGCTGATTGTGGAGGGTGCTTTTTGGTTTTGACTTTGTGCTTGGCTGTGGTGGACACTGAATGCTTTGCCCATTTGAAGAACTGCAAAGTTCTTTTGCGGGCTTTAGGCTCAGACTTTGGAATTAGCTTGAGGTAGTGTGGTAGGCTGCGTTGGCTGGGTTGTGCAGACGTGGGGCTGGTATAAAAAATGTTGCGAGCTGCCGCTGTATATCCACCATACCTCTCAACTGTACAGGTTATTTTGCGGGATGTCCAGATTCTGCCTCATACTTGGTATGTTCCTCCTAAAACAGGTGCTTTCTGGCAAATAGGGTTGAAGTCAGTGAATAATAATAAACATTTGAGTTTAGACTCAACATCCTTCAGAGGATTCATGCTAACGCAAAGCCCATTATTCGGTCAGTTTGCTAAGTTGCTAGGGGCAATGTTTAAAATTTGTTCCTATTTGTCCCCACATCATATTAGGCTTTGTCTGGATTTTGGATTCATGAGACTTTGACAGGATAAGAGTGTGTCATTATTTATGCAGCGTGTTTCACCGCCTTTCGTCCAGAGTCGCCAGTTTTGGGAGGGATTAAGAGGTACAGAGCTACAATGTCAGTCAAGAAGTCACAGCTATGGTAAAGTGACTGAGTTAGGTGTATGAAGTAATAAAGCCCTTCTTCTTACTTCGTGCAAAGGGGCTGGCACAACGCTTTGCACCTGACCCTTGTGCATTTGTGACATGCCTTATCTGTAACACTTGCATTAGTTTAGGGACACAGGTAGAATCACAGGGGTGTATTTTCTGTTTCCCATCCAGTTAACCAGGTTGTGCTCGAGAAGGGATAATGAGGTACTCTGAGTGGACAGAGAATTTATTCCACCGACGGGGGAATTTATGGGACACAAGTCTCTCCTGTTAACAAGGCCTGTTGTTGTTACAAGGGAAGTCTGAATCTACTTTGAACAACTTAGAGTTGTATGGTAACTGGCTTCATGGTTGGGTAAATAGAGAGGATGGTAATTACATTAGAGGGTACTTTGCGATCCAGTCATATAAAAAAAAAAATGTATTTAATTGAATCTGCGTGCTTGGTGATCTGGCCCTCTTGGTACGTTCTAACACTGGTGACTCTTGGGGGAAGGTGGTGTATTGCATTCACTTAATTGCAGTAATTAAGAGTTATGGCAGTAATTAAGAGTTATTGATTTCTTTATTTTACAAAGGCATATTAACATTCTTCTGCCAATGCTCAAGATCACTTTAAATGTGATAGTTGTGACTTCAAGGCTTCAAGTTATGACTGCTTGGTCATAAATGCATTTGGCAGTGGTGCATTCCTTCCAGGCCTGGCAGGGTAGGTTTTCTTTGAGGATGTCTTTGAATGTGTGTCATGTATTTTAGATGATTTGTCTTTTTCTTTCTTGCAGATGGGGATTTTGGAATGCTGCTGCTGTAATTTGTAATAGGTGGATATAAGGTGCAGCCTTTTTTCTTTACATTTTAGAGGATTTACTTTTCTCCTTTTCTTTGTAGATGGTGGTGTGATGGTACCGGTGGTGGTGCTACACAGTGAGTTCGCAGATGATAGAAGCAGGGCGAGCAAGGAGTGGTGGATGGAGTGGTGCACACGGTGGTCTCTGGTAATTCCACTTGTTGGGTCACTGAGGCAAGATAGGGTGCTGTGATCAAGCAGCAGGGGAGCTGATTATTGTGTTGGAATGTGTGGCAAGTTAGGTAGAGGTAAGTAGGGGGCTAGGGTGAATTTGGTGGGGATGGATTATAGGTTGTGGGGATCCCACAGGAGGAGTAGAGTCACATCATTCATAGGAGCACAGGAACATATTAGGCTAAATCCCCATTGCTCTTGCAAGCCAGTTGACTTCAACACCCTGCTTTCAGGTGGTTGGACTCTTGGGGGTTTTAGTTACTCATCCAGTTGTTTAAACCGTATCTTGGGGGGAAGGGCCAAAGATGAGCTGTTCCTTGATAGGAGGCCTGAGGGGTTCCTAACGTGTGGTTGTTGGGGTGATAAGTTTGTCCTTTGAGTAGGTAGGGTGATTGCCATTTGGTAATGAGTACACTGGTGGTGTTTATGGTTGGGCTTAGGTGAGTTTTCAGGAACTATGTTAAGGGGTGCTGGTTCTGGATCTTAGTGTTAGGGCATGGTTTTGGAGTTAGTCTATTCCCTGCAGTAATCAGGTTACTGTACATACAGAGCTGTGTAGTCTGGTTGGCTAGTGTGAGATGCTATAGTTGACAGGGTCCTGGGTTCGAGACTTGTCAAGGGTGTTCTTTGCCAGGGTGCAGAATTGTGTTCAAGGGGTTATAGTTTCTATGGCACTTGTTATGGCTATAGGTTGTCATTCCAGAAAAGTCGAGCCATGGTTAGTGGCTTGAGGGAAGCGGACTAAAGGGAATGTATTCTCTTGGAGTGGAGGTTTCGGTGATACAGTGGGGTCATGGGTAATCCTACTTTATTTGGTTTTATCAAGGAGCATTCCAGTGCTAGTAGGTCAAGGCATGGGGATGATCATGGGGTTTTAAGTGACTTTACCGATGATGGGTACACCAAATGATGTTTGGCTTAACCCTTCCCTTTATGAGAGGTTGTTGGCTGGACAATTTGAGTAGAAGGGAGGGGGGAACAGCCTGGTCAGGCTGGTTGGCGGAGAAGAGGGACAGGCTTGTCCTCTTCTGTTCCCCCTCTGGTGTGTGGAGGTTTATTCCAAGGATTTGTGGAAAGGAAATGAGCAGCTGGAGGAAGACTGCTGAATAGGTAAGCAAACGGAGGTAAGGATGCTGCTTATTTGGTTGGTATTTTGGTAATTTGATGAATGGTTTATTAAGCAAGCAAAGGTTTGGACACTGCTTACTGGGCAGGATGAGCAGGTACGCTGTCCTGATTAACATTATAAGGATGTTTATGCTGCATTTAGAATCAACTATACTATGTCCAGTTGTAAATAAATTGATAATCAAAGTTATGGAAGTTAAATAAAGGTTGTCAAATGTAATTCGGTGTGATGTGTTTATTGAAGGGAATCAGGACAAATGAAGTTTGGTAACAAACCAAGTTGTCCTGGGATATCTTCAGAAGGGGTTAGGCTGATATATTAATGGAAGTTAAGTGGGTGGGGGTGGTGAAAGGGTTAAATAAAGGGAGGGATGATGGGAGGAATGATATAAGAGTGGGGAGGGGCTTAAGGGGTTTAGACAAGTGTAGCTGGGTAAGTAATCACATTTTGGCATGAACTTGCCACCCTCCCACCCTCCCTTTTTTGTTGGCGGTGTGGTGGAGATTTTGGTTATGTTAGTTGGGGTAGGCGGAGAAGAGGGACAGGCTTGCCCTCTTCTGTTCCACCTCCGGTGTGTGGAGGTTTATTCCAAGGATTTGTGGAAAGGAAATGAGCAGCTGGAGGACGTTTGCTGAATAGTTAAGCAAACGGAGGTAAGGATGTTGCTTATTTGGTTGGTATTTTGGTAATTTGATGAATGGTTTATTAAGCGAGCAAAGGTTTGGCCGCTTCTTACTGGGCAGGATGAGCAGGTAGGCTGTCCTGATTAACATTACAAGGAGGTTTATAAGTAAAGTAAGTGAGCAGAGGTATGGACTCTGCTTACTGGACAGGATGTGCAGGTACGCTGTCCTGATTAACATTATAAGGATGTTTATGCTGTGTTTAGAATCAACTATACTATGTCCAGTTGTAAATAAATTGGTAATCAAAGTTATAGAAGTTTAATAAAGGTCGTCAGATGTCATTTGGTGTGATGTGTTTATTGAAGGGGACCGGGACAATGCATTTTAAAATGTATCACATTGGTAAACCTGATGGATTGCAAGCAAGCATTTTAGAAAAAGTTTTTAATTGGTCAATATGATAATGTTAATCTGAAAACATTAAGAAAACCCATATAAAGCTTGGTATGCTATACAGGAACATCCAGTTTCTCTCTCCTTCCACCAGACAAACGCTTGCCACTACCTATCTACTCCCCTCACTAATGTATGGCGCTCCTCTATTAACTAACTTTTCTGCCACACTCACTTCAAAATTGGATGTCTGTTATAATAAGATTTCTAAATTTGTCACCAAAGCCAAATACTCCTCCCATCACTGTATTGCCCTTAATTTGTTACACTGGCTTGAACTCTCCAAACATCTAGACTATCTTCAGATTACCACCCCCCCAAACTAATCTTTCAACCCTCTAAGTGCCCTGCTCTATGCAACATCCTTCTCCCCTACACCCCTCAGAGAACTCTCAGATCGACTCACCAGAACCTAATCTGTGTCCGAAAACCCAATCGCCCTGCTGGGCAGCTCCTGCTACCCTTTTCCTTAGCAAAAACATGGAATTCTCTTCCTTCCTCTCTAAGGACCTGTGCAAACTTTGGAAACTTTAAATCTCAGTTACATTCCTACATTTACTCTAACAGACAATGCAACTGCATTCTCCCCATCTAGTCCTATAATTCTCTCTCCATCTCTAAACCCCTCTCCAGCTATGATTACTAGCCTCTCTAGCTATGATCTATAGGCTACCACACATATGTACATATTGTAAATATCAAATTTGTACCATGTACCTAAGAATCTACACCTGCTCTCTAACATGAAATGTAACTGCAAATTGTTCATTAATAATATTGTGTCTGTATCTAAATGTAACATGTACCTAAGAAATTACACCTGCTCTCTAGCATGAAGCATAATTTTAAATTGATCTTCTTTTCTATATTGTATCTGTATCTAAACTTTGTAACATGGAGCTTTTCTCCCTGGGCCTCCACTGAAAACAGGCTCTCTGAGCCCAGTGGACATCCCCGGTCATCAAACTGGAAATAAATAGATAAATACATATGGAATCTGTTTTTATTCTGAAGTACGATACCTTGATTCCCAAGGGTTTGAATTGTGAGTGCAATTGGAGATTTTTATTAATTAGTTAATTGGATAATTAAATTTTTGTATAAATAGTATTGTCATGTAAGTGGGAAAACGTTGTATGTGCGTATGTAATCTTGAAAGCCTTTTTTAGCCGAGGCGCTAGAGGAGAGATTGTTATACTGTGATAGATTTTGTTTTTTTTTTACTTCATTAAACCTGATTTCGGCACTTACCTACGGCCTGTTGTTCATGGTTGCTGTGAAATTTTTCTTGGTGTGGTCTTATATAAGAATTTCGGAAATGTTAGCTTTTACAGCAGGTGCAGGAAAATGCAATTAGTGTTCAAACAGTAGGACGCAGAATGAAGATCAGTTCCTAATGTATCGATAGCGGCTGGGAAGGCTATAAAATGTGACAGGCACAAAAACAGGCGGGTAAAACAGTAACAAATATAACGACAGTAGCAAACATGAAAACAGAAAGGCAATGCAAAGCAATTTTAACCAGACTGTGATAAGCAGAGTATAAGATTCTAGCAACAAAGCCGGAATGAAAGCAACTGCAGAAGAAACCAAGAACAAATCCTGCAGCAAAAATGTCAATACTGCTACAATTACAATCTAAGGCACCAGGCAGGCAGAGATTTACCAGTAACATTGCTTATGCAAAGCAAAAATAAAGGATTAAATGAGGCTCAGATCCTGCATCAGTTCACACTTTTCCCACAACCATACTGCCCAATTGTCCATATTTTTGTTCTCCCTCTGAAAATTTGTGTTTTTCTGCAAAGTATTGAGGATTAAAGTTACTAAATAATGACAGAAGCTTGCGTTTCAGACTTCATACCCCCCAGCAAATGTATGCTAATACAAAAACTATTATACTATCAACTCTAAGTTTATAAGAGCAAAATTAAAAAATTATCCAGATTTTTGGGGCTTTGTCCCCCATTAATTTTGGCTTGTCCAGACTTCTTGCCCTAAGAGCCATATGGTCTTCAACATGTGAAGGGGACCCGCGTGTATATATATATATATATATATATATATATATATATATATATATATAAATATATATATATATATATATATATATATATATATATATATATACACATACACACACACACACACACACACACACACACACACACACACACACACACACACACACACATCATACCTCTCAATTGTCCCTGATTTCCAGGGATATCCCTTAGTTTGACTCCAGAATTTAGCTTTGTCCCTCTTAATCCCTCCTAAAAGTGGTGACTCTTGGAGGAAAGGTGGTAAATTATACTCAATAAATAATGGCAGTAAGTAAGAGTTACAGATTTCTTTTATTTCACACAATGTATAGTCATTAATATTCATTTATACTGGCAATGTCTCAAGTTAATAGTATTAATATTTTACAAACGTCCCTGATTTTTTCTGGGTTTGTCCCTGATTCTGTTGAACTATGTCCCTGATTAGTTGAGAGCTATGACACACACACGCACACACACGCGCACACACACACACACACACACACACACACACACACACACACACACACACACACACACACACACACACACACACACACACACAAATTGCCATCAATAACTGCGACAGTGCAATCAAATAAATGAATAAATAAATAAATGACAGACAACAATTTACTTTTCTTATCTGACTGATGTCAGAATTCAGTAAGCAACACACTGCAACCCCCACCCCCATAACTCTTAACATTTCAATTCAAAGATCCAGGAAAAATAATAATAGGTGGAGGACAAAGAACAGTTATTTCCTTTATATTCTTTAAAAGAATCCATTCCTTGGGATCTTCACCAGAAAACACACAATACTTTTGTAATGTTTCTTCTTGATATGAAATGTGTTTTTGATATTGTAAAAATGCATTCTATTTTTGTGATGATCTGTGTTGTTCATCGAGGGAGATCTTCCCCTTGGATCTCCACCAGAAAACATGCACTACTTCTGTAATGTTTCTTCTGGATATGTAATTTTTTTTTGAAAAATGCATTCTTTTTGTGATAATCTGTGTATCTAAAATCTACTTGTATTTTATTTTCTGTAGAGCTTTTCTCCCGGGCTTCCTCTGAAAAACTAAATAAATAAAATAAATAAGTCTCTGCATTAGCATGCTTTTCTGAAAGCTGTTATATCTGAAACTCAAATATCTGTCTTTATTTTGTGACTGCAGTACTCACTGATTTGTTAGAAAATTTCACATTTTATAAGAAAACAGACAACATTATGAGGCAAAATTAGGGACATATATATGCACAGACACACACATACACACAAATTTACACCTGTCTAGCTCTCTCTCTCTCTATATATATATATATATACATATATATATATATATATATATATGTGTGTGTGTGTGTGTGTGTGTGTGTGTGTGTGTGTGTGTGTGTATGTGTTATATATACAGACACACATGCACACAGTATAAGTACTTACCTTCCTACATGCTAGCAGTAGCAGGCAGTGTGCCTCTAAACAAATACTATATATATATATATATATATATATATATATATATATATATATATATATATATATATCTATATATATATGGATTCACTTTATAATCCCGAAATTCTGAAATACCGAATTTCAGAATATCGAGATCATAAAGCCGAAACACCACAATACCGACTGCCCATAATCGCGAAATTCAAAATCCCGACACATACATACACACACTCACATACACACAACTGCCTTCCACACACAAACAAAACTAACCTACTTATATATTCTAACTCTGAGACCGCACAATCACACACACAAAGGCAATTCACACCCACACATTTCACAGCCCCATGCACACACACATCACAACAAAAACACACACTAACATACACTACAGCACATAATCTACACACTCATACAAATTTACCTGCACTTACATCCATTCATACACCACAACACCAGAAGCTCCGAACTTCGGTATTTTGAATTTCGCGCTTCTGGTGTTTCGCGATTCCGGGCATTCAGTATTCTAATCTCGGTATTCTCAAATTCGGTATTTCAGAATATCGAGATTGTGAAGTGAACCCATATATATATATATATATCCTGCATGTGCTTCTTCACTTATACGCAAGCTAATTCTTTCATTTCAGTGTTAGACTGTCTCTGCTGAATGTTTTTTGTGATGTTTCTCCCTTCTGCAGAATGCAAGACCTGTAATAAATCATGATCACCTTATTTCCTAGTGCAGAAACAGCCCAACAAGCAGAGTTAGCTGATTTTTTTTCACGGCAACTCAGAAGGTCTCAGGCACTTTGGTCTTGGTATTGATCAAGCTAAAATTATATTCTGTATGAAAAAAAAAAACATTAAAAAGAATACAGACTCTTTTTTGTTTTTATCAAACACAGATCCCCTGAATCTGGATAAAGTAACCAACGATAAAAGTATAATATTCCAAAAAAGCCAACAATTCATTGGAATACACACGGCAAAACAATACTTTAATACAAAATAGTAAAAATATAAAACATGTGAGTGCTTTCACAGAGTCCTCGCTGCTTCCTGTTTTTATTTTTTACTGGGGAAAGAGCTACAGCCCAGCATCCAGTACACTACTGGGCTACTGAATTACGATTAATGCTAAAGTTGACAGCTGACAAGTCTTCATTTCTTTTTACTTTCCGCTGCAAGTCAACTACACAGTTAATCAAGGTATTTATGCAAAAAATACTTATGGATTAGGCAAGCTTAACATTTTTATAATACTACCAAAAGAAAGTGATTTGTTATAAAGATATTTTATTAAAGTGATTGAGTTCTATAATTAGCATTTTACTTATTTCATTTTTTTTTTGTTTTGTTTTTTGTATTTATAGTGTCAGGTCACTTACTCAGATAATTTTCCCATGTAGCCACTAAATGAGACCCCTGAGTCTAGTTGATTAGTCTGGTTAACAAGTAAATAAAATACATAAATATAATATATTATGAAATTCTTACCAAGTCAAACCATACCTGTCAACTCTCCAGATTTTCACAGAATATCCATATTTTTGCCACATATTTTTGCTTTGTTCTCATAAAATTTGTGGTTTTGTGGCAAGCCACTAAGGATTGAGGCGACTAAATGATAACATAGGTTTAAGTTTCATGCTTCATAGCTTTCAGAGAAATGCATACTAACACAAATCATATTATTCTATCAACTTTTTAAGTTAATAAGAGTGATTTTTAAAATAAGTCCCTTTTTTTGGGTGTTTATCCCCCCATTATTTAAGGATTTGTCCAGATTTCTTGCACTAAGAGGTTGAGAGGTATGACTCAAACTATTAGGACTGGATTTAGTAAGGCCTATGCAGTGAGATACATGGTAGTTCACCATTTTCTATTCAGAAAGCGGCTTTACACGGTGTGTAGAGCCACACAAATATGGTAAACATTGTGGCATGCTAATTACAGCATAAGCAGCTGAACTTTATGCTAATCAACCAATCCAAGATGGAGGAGCTATTCAACAAGATATAAAGCAATCATGTAGACTTAGGGCAGATTTTGCCTGCAAATTCCAAAACCTATTGTAATACAGCCATGGAAACTATTCTACACAAAAAGAAAGTGAGAGGCTGCTGTTGCTGTTATTCATATGTATGTGCAGCAGGCCCAAGTCTATGCTGATGCTGCTAATAGACCTCGACCAAGAAGGAGGAGAGTGTTTAGACCCCATTTCATTTTTCATGGTCTGCATGAAGTGGAAATTGTAGAGCACTATAGGGTGGATAGAGACACACTACAGGTATTCCACAACCTCTGTCATCCACAACTGAGTGCTAATCAAAATGAGGGGAGCCAATGCCTTAAAATATTACCTACAGGAAACTTTCAGATGCCAATGGGGATATGATGGGGTGTCACAGACATCAGCATCCGGGATTCTACATCAATTCCTGAATACTATACTACAACATGCCAGTGATTACATACAGTTTCCCCATACACCAGAGGACAGAGCTGCAACTATGCAGGATTTCCACCATGCAGCATACTTCCCTGAAGACTTAGCTGCCATTGACTGCATGCACATTGAAATCAAGTCACCACCCAGAGAACAGGGGAAGGGTGCACTTAAACAGAAAGGGCATCCACTGCATTAACTGCCAGGTCCTGTGTAACACTAAAGCAATCATCCTGAATGTGTGTGCTAGCAACCCAGGCAGTTACCATGACTCCCTTATCTGGCACATATCTCAACTCTATCAGACATTCTCTAGGGGGTCATTTACTGGGGGATGCAGGGGATACACTCAAGCTGTGGCTGATGACACCTATCAGAAATGCACACACACTAACTAAATAATGCTATAATAAGGCATAGGCTGAAACAAGAAATATCACAGAGCATGTGCTTGGGCTGCTGAAGTCGCTGGGGAGCCCTGCAGTACAATCCCCATACTTGTGCTGAAATTTTCAGTTTCTGTGCTATCCTTCACAATATTATCCTGTGAAAACAGCTTCAACAGGAACACCAAGGGGGAAGGGGCACACATGCCACTACCACTGGCAAGGTCACTAGAGCCACATGCAGGTGAGGATTCAGAGGAGGAACTGCCAGCCACTATGGGTGTAAGCAGACATAGGCATGCACAATATGCCCTCGCCCTGGCCAAGAGGCAACAGAAAGCACACACGTTCACCACCAAAGGGAGTAAAACCTTCATCTTATGCACATACATCCAGTAGCATTGATGCCAGGCAATGTTCACAATGTTTACTTACCCATGTAATGGCTGTGTACTGCTAGAATCACACAGACACAGTCCCTTATTAAAACTCTTGTAACTGCTGAACTTCCAAGGTAAGTGTTGAACTTGGAAGAGGAAAATAAATGGCTAAGAACAGAAATGAATGGCATATCCTTACATACTGTTACTTGTTAATGTAAATAAGTAGAAGGTGGGTGATTTTTACAGCAATATCATGTGACAGCACTGACTTATGCCAATAGATGTGCTCTCTATCAAGTAATATGCCTCATACATCAAAGATTCAAACATTACAAAAATTTTTAAAAGAGCATCACAAACACAAATATACTAAGCACTCAGTCAGCTATGCAGCCTGGGCATCAAACACAAGGTTTATGTATCCCTAAATCCAAAAGATAGAAAACAAGGATACAAACAAGTTACAAAGCACAGTTATCATTATTTGCATAGGGTTTTGTTGTGGGGGGGGGGGGGTGGCAGGAGGCCAGGGCTGACACCAGTGATGCTGAGTAAGTGTGAGTAAGAAAGACAGACAAGCAGAAACTTTGATAAACTATTATTAAATGGCTACTGAGACTGAATGAACTGTAAGCCTCACTATTAACCCATGTAATTATGTGTATGTGTGCGTCTGTATACGCACTCAGTGTGTGTGAATATCTGCAAGAACACAACCAAGCTCTGTCCTAGCTCTACATTCTGGTGTGTCAGATAGGTATGAGCTGTAAGTGGTAGAGGTGATAGTTCATTGTTGCTGACTAGAAGCGCCAGAACTGCCTCTTCCAGGAGTTACACTGGCACACTGATGCCCATGGTTATTTGCTCTGCTGCTACCTGAACATGAATGATGTCTGCTGGATGACCTATCCTGACAAGTATGCCCAGGACCATGACCCCATGGCCTACCATGTCAGGGTGTGGACACCTCAATCGCTGATGGAGCAGTGGAAGTCATGCCACTATGGGGGAATGATTGGCCATGGCCACATTGGCTATAATCAGATGATGATGCTGACCTACATCCACATTGATGCTGTCCGTCTCCCAACAGACATTCCATTACAGACACTGCCTGTTCCATCTTGTCATTGACCCACTGAATTGGCAACATGAAGAAAACTGTCACACATGTCAGTCTGTGCCACATTTACAACCATAAGCATGTCCTTGGAGGCCTGCACCTCCATGATGGCCCTAAACATACGTTGAATGGCATGTAAAGACGCACCAGGATCAGGTCGAGGGTGGACAGCAGGCTTCCTCCCAGCACCCCTAACAACCATCCTGTGTGGCACCTTGCACATATTTTGGCCTATGACCAGAGTCAACAGGCACTGAAACTGCAGTAACCACACTACCCTGATCAACTGTGTCACCCACCACTTGTCCAATATATGAGGGCTGACTGGAATAGTAATGCGTAGGCCTACTGTCTGTGTCTGATAGAAATACAGGAAATGGCTGAATGTCAACCTCAGTGTCAGATTCAACCTCTACACCCCCTGACTGTGCCTCTGTTTGGCCACCATCATCATCAGAAGAGTCCTACACTTCCACTGTCAGAATCACCTGTGATAATAATCAACAAACACAGGAAGGAAATTAATACCTATGCTACAATTTAATATATATGGTAACAAACTAACAATGGTGCCATCATCACAGATAGTACAGCAATACACACACACTCATGACACCCACCTCACGTGTACAGATAAATGCATATTGCTGACAAATGGTCATCAATAATCAAATAAAAATGTTTGGCTTACCATGTGTAGATGACTCCATACTTGCTAGGGACGATGGTCCTGGTAGAAGTTAAGCAAAAGGTAAGGACACAATCACCACAATTCCAATGGCACAGGTGGGTAGGATTATTGCCTATATGTCCATTAACAACACGTTTAACTGCAACTTGCTTAACATGTCCACCCAAAGCCCATGTGTAACTGTATGAATTTTTCAATATTTTCATTCAAAAAAAATAATGAAAATAACACAAACTATTGCTTTCAATATTTTACTAGGCATATACTTGTCCTCCCAGAAACATCAGCATCAACATCAATCACATGCTATTGTGGACTTTCCACTGAGGTCTCTGGATCATTGACAGTGGACAGGAACTCTTCATTTGGTGTCAGTAGCAGGCCCTCCACCTGTTCATGGGCAACTGCAGCTGCTCTCCTCCAGGCTGATGAAATCATATTAGTGGCCCTATGAAGCACCTGAACATAAATTCTGCTGTGCCCCCCCCTATGAAATTTACATCATTGACTATCTGATTCCAAATCTGCATTCTGTCAAACATAACCCCATGTCCTCTCTCCAAGCAGAAAGGCACTGTGGTTCCTAAATGCTTGCACAATTGCATCATTCTCCGATTTACTGAAAGGGGGTTTATATGGATTGGTATGCCTGGGTGCCATACTCCTAGGTGTCATAAAACAGGGAAGGATACAGCACATATATGCTTCATGATTAAATTCCTGCTTATATACATGTATACAAAGAATAACAGTGGAGTAATGCATTGTTTAAAACAGAAAGAACTGGATGGTTGCACAGTATTAAGAGCAAACTTCTTGAAAAACAACTTTTGTTGTGGCAACACACAAATGGTATTTGCCTCCCCCACCCACCCCCCCAAAAAATGAGCAAATGACAGTTTGTACCAAGCAAGGAATAACACTTTAGTCAATTGTTATAAATGCTTTCCAAACAATTCTCACAAAATGTGTACACATTTACAACATAAAAGTCATTTTTATATCATTGCCAGTCACCTCTTCTTGTGCCCAGCACTGCCCTAGCAGTGCTTATGGGCCATCTTAGAAGCCTAATACCCCTGTATCATTGACAATATAGGACATTACATTTCATTGAAATAACATAGAAGAGTGTAAGATAAAAACAACAAGCTCCAAACTGGCACTGGAATATAAAAAATACCAAAATAACAAAATGACCAGTTAGCACTCAAAAAACGGACGTTTAATAAAAATCCATGTTAATTTGGATTTTTATTAAACTTCCATTTTTTGAGTCCTAACTGGTCATTTTGTTATATTATATTATTATAAAAGAGTGTAAGATAACCAGATGTAAGAATAACACTTGTGATGAAAATTAATAAGGCTATCTGAGAAAGAAAAATGCCTGACAAAATGCCTGTGTCAACAGTGAAATTATAAGCAGTGCATACAGATAAAAGCTTAATTTTCTAATCCATATATATAAAATATTTTTGTTGTAACATGTTAACAAATATAGCACATACTTGAAAAATTTAATCATACCTTAGCACAATCAGAAGGCTTCTGTGCAGATAAATCCAAATTAATAGCAATCTTCTTCAGTGCTCTCCACATATACAGCTCTCCTCACCTTCCAGATCCCTAGGTATATGGTTACCTTTTTATACTGTAGATTCAGGCCTCTGAGCATGGTGAAGATGCAAATGAGGTGTTATCTCATTAAAATTGCTGAATGCCAAACTTTTGACTTTGTGTAGCAGGTGTAAACATAGTGTAGAGAATATCTCAGTGTTACTTGCTAATGGATTGCAACTGTGAATGATTACTGTTAGGGTGAAGGAAAACACAGCAGCAATTCAGACTCCCTTACCTGTAGTGAGTATGTCACCCAGGATACATTTACAAAGTGTGGAACTAATTTCAGCAAGGTTTTAAGTGGAAGTGAACAGCATACATTTCTCAGTTTTTTGTTCACTAATAACCCAACTGTCCTGCATTTGTTGAAAACTGTATATTGCTGTCATGTAGTATTCTCATACATTTAAAGAAAATGATACAAAATGCCCTACAGACTGCATGTCTGTGAGTACAGCACAGATAAGAGAAGAATGAACACAATACAAAGAAAAGACAGGCCTGCATTGGTGGAGCAATAATAATAAATGGTTGTGTGATCATTGTACTCAGTATATAAGTATTACATGTACAAATACACGTAACAACAACTGAGAGTGTACAACTGTTATATGTCTTTATAATATTGTGGTGGAAATGGGACTTACATATAAGCACAATGATTTTCATTCCTGCTGTGAAGCTGTTCCTGTGGCAAGGACAGATAAGACACCCTTAATGTGTTTTGTAGGTTCAGTAGTCTGACAGTTCAAATCCAGAGTAATGAAGAATTATATTAGTTGTGTTAAAATGTAGTTTGCAATGTTGTCTATGTTTCCTTTTTTTATTTAGTCTTTTAATAATAATATTTGTATAGTGCAAGCTTAGCACAAATATGGTTAAATGGTGACATAAATTAAAGTTTATAAAAGTCACTTATGTGATAAAGAAAGCATAAATTAAAACTGTAAATAGAATGCCTGTGTTGCACATCTGCTAAATGCATAACATATAATATATATAAATCAAGTTTCAAGTCCCACATTTATCTTTTAGAGAGGAAAAGTACTAAACGCTCTTTACAATAATGATGCATGTTGAGCTTTGCTAATTTTGTTTGCTCAACTCCACACAAATGCGGCGTAATTGCCCAGACAGCAAGCAAACATTCCTAATTTAAAAAGGATGCATTGTTACAGCTTTTGCTTTCCATTATGCAATGCCACTAAGCACCATTGAGTGATGGTCACCACCTTCCACAACACCTACAGGTCCAAAACATCTGAAGGAAATAGGTAGACACTTGCCAGTTTCAAAAAGGATGCATTGTTTCATCTTATGCTTACCATCATGCAAACCTGCTAAGTGGCATTGCACGATGGTCCACAACACATGCAGGTCAAAAACACCTATAGACATCAAGGAGACACTTGTCAATTTCAAAATGGATACATTTTATCAGATGTTGTTTTCCACCACACAAACTCGCTAAGTGGTGTTGGGTGGCAGTCAGTATGCATACATAGTAATCAATGTGAAAATATACAGTTGTTGCTTAGTTGTTCCTGTGGCAGCAGGTGAGGTGTAATTTAAGTGCTACACGACAGGTGAGTCTGAGTTCTAATACAGCAAAGTGTCCAAAGTTTTATTAATGCTGTTCCAGTTTATTTTATATAAAAAATAAATATTAGAAAAATAATTACACATAGAAATAACTATCTTTAGAAGTTGCATTGACCATACACAGGATATCATATATATATATATATATATATATATATATATATATATATATATATATATATATATATATATCGTGTGTAAATGTGTGTTTCTGCAATTAAACATTTATTTTCTGATCTTTCATGTCACACACATACATGGTTAAATACTCAACTCTTTAATATATATGTAGAAGCAATAAGCAGGTCTGACAAACAAGTTATCAGTTGCAGTGAACACTCAGCTCAGTAATGACTGTAAAAAATACACCTGTAGCCCAACCTTTCATGTGGCACCTGGTATAAGTTAATGCTCACAATACAAGTGAACCAGGGTTCTAATCTAGCACACTACCAATTTTATTAATGCTTATAAACTCTATTTTAAAAAATAAAGAACAATGTAAGCATAATTAGAAGTAACAATAACAATTTATAGCACTGGAGCTCATATGAATTATACTGTATATGTGACTGAGGGTTTACTGTCAATTATGTTTCTATAATTATAATTGTCTTTTCTGGTCTTGGATGGACTTCATACTTCGGTGATAGTCATACACACATGAATGTATAAACCAGGGCCCTGTCAGGTCACACACATGCATGGTTACCCCTCACTCTGTCATGTGTATATATGGGTATACTTCATAACATTGCCCCACAATTTGCTGACTGTAAAAATGGTGAGATGAAAATGTTGTAATTTTACAAGCACAAACTCCCAGAACATCGTAGAGCCTCTCTAGGAAAGTAAACACCTGGCCACCAATGATAAAATCACTAACATAGCAAATTACACCCACTGAAGTGGGGAGTTTTCCCCCACACCCCCTATGTTGGGAGGCTTCAACCCCACAACCCCTTACTTAGATATTCCAACTCCAAGACTGCACTACAGCAGAGAAAGGGCACAGTTCACCATGGTGGTCAAGTGGTTACTTTCCCAGAGAGGATTTATGATGTTCCAGGAGTCTGTGTTTGTAAAATTAAAGCATTTTCATCTTGCAGTTTTGACAGTCAGTGAACTGTGAGTCGATGTTTTGAAGGAGACCCGTATATATAATTAATGAGCATGTCTGAGAAGCACTTATTCTGTGGTAAGGATAAAAAAACACCTATTTGGAAGAATATGTTTTGTCTATTTTACACAGGTTTGAATCCCGCATTGTACAAACTACTTTTATCAATGTGTAAAGACACAAAAAATGTGTGTTAAATTAGTACAGTAGTCACATTATTTGTGTGTCTCTGTGTATGTATAAGTGTTTGTGCATAGTCAGAGGAACATCAGTCTATATCCTACTTTCATCAATCCGGTCCCATGCAGAACTGATATCTTGACAGTTGTACATTGTCACCCATCCATTTCATGCAGGCCTCCCAACATAATCACTCAAACATGCAATGATGATGTCATCCACTATAAATTGTCCAACAGCATTATAAAAATCAAACTTGTACTATGGTACTTGCATTAAGTACTGAGTTCTCTAGCTGGTGGGCTGACATTTGAAAGACCATTTTAGATCAGCATGTGAGACACTCCTACTACCATCTTCTTCTCAACAGACACTGCTGATGTCATCAGCCATAAGGTGTTGTCTGACACTCTAAAAGCCAGACTTGTGCTGTGCTGCTTGTGTTAAGTATTGTGCTCTGTAAATTATTAGGTAGGGGTTCTACTATTACTATAGGCAACTGGTGTATGTATGTCTCTGTGTTTAACTTGGCTGACATTCAAGGGACAATTTTAGACTAACATGTAAGACATGCCTACTACCATCTTCTTCTCAACAGACACTGGTGATGTCATCAGCTATAAAGTGATGTCTGACACTACAGAAGCCAGACTTGTGCTGTGGCACTTCTGTTGAGTTGTGCGCTCTGTAAATAGTTTAGTAGGGGTTCTACTCTTACTGCGGTCAACTGGTGTGTGTGTGTGTGTGTGTGTGTGTGTGTGTGTGTGTGTGTGTGTGTGTGTGTGTGTGTGTGTGTGTCTGTTTGTGTTCACTTGGTTGACATTCAAGAGCACATTTTAGACCAGCATGTGAAACACTCCTACTACCATCTTCTTCTCAACAGACACTGCTGACATCATCAGCTATAAAGTGTATGATACTGTAGAAGCCAGACTTATGCTGTGGTGCTTGAGTTAATTACTGTGCTCTGTAGATAGTCTGTGAGGGGTTCTACTCTCAATGCAGTCAGCTGGTTTATGTGTACATTTAACAATCAGTTCGCTGACAATTTTAGAATGACATGTAAGTAAACAGCTATGTTTGACACCCTCTGAACATCTCCTTGTAACATACACTGATGAAGTCATCCTGTATAACATGCACTCTGACAGTGTTCAAGACAAAACTGTGCTGTGGCAGTAACGGTAACTACTGTGTTTTCAAGCTACTTTACCTAAATGTATAGGGGCTGTAATCTGACAGCAGATAACCTGACTGTGTATACATCCAAATATTACTTTTGAGACAATTTTACACAGAGATGTGACTCCACATCCATGTCAGATACTCCCCTCAACCAGTCCACCTCAGCATACAATGATGCTATCATACTCCATAAAGTGGATCATGACCGTGTCAAAGTCTGACATATGTGGTGGTGCTAACATTACATTGCATGGCATTGATATTTTACTATATACCTACAGTGGTGTAAGGTTTAAATCAGGCCCAGTCTACTGCTATATGTGTATGTGGTTGATGGCACATTATGGTCATTGTATGATCTTTGGAATCACTCATTTCACTACCACTTATTGAACATTTAACATAGTCCCATGCATCCACTATCTTCTTTTGCCCTATGGCCACATGACATCCTTCCTTCAGAGGAGAGGAGGATGTCCTTATGTGAAATATGCATCCACACATCATGAAGCAGAGTCCTTCCATGAGCATCTGCAACCCATCTCCAGACCACTGCATGTGTAATTGCTAATTCTGTCATGGTGTGGTGCACATATCCCATATAGACAGTGGCAGTATATAATGCAGTCCAACAAATACACACATATGCTCAATAGTCTTATTATCTTCCATTATATAGATATTGAGAGTTTGTTTTAACTGGTATAATAATGGCTACAAGAGGGTATTACAATCTGTCATGTGAGCTAATGAATTGATGGCCGCTGCTGCCATTTCATTACATGCTCCTCCTATAACATCTGTAGTAATATGCCTCCTGAGAATTGTTGACATGGTATGATACATTGTTATGTCTATTGTTGGCTTATTATGACATGTACTGCTGTAATGGAGAAGATCAACACTCTACACAGTTCTCATTCCCTCCTCACAGTGACCCTTGCAGTATGGCACAGGTGTGCATGTGTCTACCTTCCATCATTAATGCTCTGTGACAAACATCAACATAAATTCATACTGATTACATGTGCACTTAAGTCTTCTTTCATACACATGTTGTAATGCTGTGGTATACACAACCATGTTTTTTGCCTTCTATTACATTCCACACTCTTCTTCTTCTAAGTCTCTATCCAGAACTAACTACATATCCTAAAATATTTTTTTATTTACTTTTCCTCCACAACGCTTTAATTTTTCTCTCCATCTAATATTTTTCTGCAGTTTTGTACCACTAGCAATGCCACTTTCACTATCTTTCTCTCCTTAAAACTTTCCTTTTGCAACTTTCCTACTTATCTACAGAAACCTCTGCTTCACATGTGTAAACATATGTTTAATTACAAACATGAAAACCTCTGTATCAATATAAACTATACAGCGCATCGCAAGCATTCATGCTAAAGATTTTATAATTGCACCCCTACATATTCTTTTATATATGATAGTATTTTTTCTGAATCTTCTTGTCATGAGATTCCTTAAGCATTATTGATTAAGCTGTCTCATTATTGTTAGAATTACTTTGTATGTTCTTTTTCTACATATTGTTTTGGAACATGATGAGGACTCTTATGCATTATTTATGGTTAAAATTACCTTGTGTGTTTTTTTTCTCTCTGTAATTGTTTGGAGGTTTTCTCCCTTGGCCTCCTCTGAAAATGAGTTTCCTAATCAGTCAGATTTTCCAGTAACCAAATGTCAAATAAAATAAATAAATACATAAATACATAAATAAATAAACAAATAAATAAATAAATAAAATATCACGTTTCGATTCAATTGCAACTTTATGAAATTCATTTTATGTGCAGTGGTGTTGCTATTCCCAAGGATTATTGAGGTGGTCAGCAGCACCATTGAGTGACTATTAGCATTTGTGTCAGGAAATGTTTTGCATGAGCCATAGACAAGTCAGTTTGTCTCATACTTTACCACTCTGTCGTCACTGACCATCAGTGAAGTTATACATGCAAACATTACTCAGGTTTTTATTCTCAGGAGGGCAGCTCATGTGTGGGCTTTCCTCAGCTAATAACACACAGTCAGTGGGTGTTGACAAAGTCACAGTATACCTATAGCATGCCTTAAAACCTGAAGTAGCAGACAGTTGGATCACTACTTCAACACAGCCTCCAGACTATGTTCTCATAGAAGACTGTCCAGCAACATGCAGCCATCTGACCTGGGCGGGAGACCATCATATAATAAATGGAGTTACAGACCCATACTCCTGACTTTCCTCATCTGTGAGGTAGACCAACAAGTTATTATGGACTTTATCAAAAAAGACACAGGTAATCTTCCAACTGTGTACCAAACCAATATTTGATTCATTAAGGCTACATCATGTCTGTTGTATCTGTCTGATGTCTTCAAGAAGATCAGCTAGGACATGCATGAGGAAAACGCTATCATCCTCCATAACTTGACCTGGCCAAGGAATTTGATGCAAATCCACACTCAGATGTTACAAACTGTCTCAAGTGGGTATAAACATTTACATCAAGTGGGTAGACAACTGAATCACATATGTGACAAATAATGTTGACGTGTGTGAAGTCACCTCCATCTAGAGTCCAGTGATCAGGTCCATACCTCAGGATTATGTACTAGCCCTTTTCCTGTTCAGTACTTAAGTCTTAGAACTCAAGACTAACTTACACATCCTTTGTCTAACCATCTTTGAGGAGGACTGCAAATTGTAGACAATTATTGAATCCAAGATTTGGATTAGGATAATGAAGACTGGATTAAAATATACAAATGATTGTTGCCAGAGCCATGGAGGCACAGTAGATGAAGAAAAATTATGGGGGATTCATTCCTTTATGAAAACAAATACACAAGCATACATATGACATCAAAAAATCCGATCAACGTAATGCTTTAGCCAAACATTCTATGCTCCGCATAGGTCATAGCTTTAAATTTAGAGTACTCCAAATAGTACCTCTTAATAAGAGAGGTGGTAATAACATGAATCATTTGGAATCAATAGAACTTCAATGGATATTCAAACTGAAAGCACACCAGGATCCAGGTCTTAATCAATTTATTAGTATAAAACCGTTACTTGAAGCCGATAAGTTAAAATGAATGATTTTGATATTATTTAATTGTATTTGTCATATTTTTAGATCTCAGTTATAGATTAATTTTAATCTTAATTTTAGTTTTAATTCTGATGTACAAAGATACTGGATATTGTCAGGCCTATACATTTTTTATGACAATATGTGATAGGGCTAGTTATAATTCTATGATTATATTATCATGAGTAGAATTTAAATAAATAAATATGCATATATAGTTATAACAGTATGAGCTTTTTACATTATATTAAAGTGTGACATTATCAAAAACATGATTTGTGATAATTAGTTTTATGCTTACTATCAGATCACCACAATGTTTAGCTATATAAAAAGAAAGAATATAATGACATGGTATTTCAGCAAAGTTTTCATGCAGTGTTATTCTAGAAGCTTTGCATTTGATTTATGCAGCATAATTATGACTTAATTGTTTAATTGTTTAATTAATTGTTTAATCAACTGTTTGATTGTCTGGCTTTGAATGCTTCAATTAATGGAAACATTTATAATGCTAGCATCTATTTTGTTATGTAGATCTGATGAAGCATACCTTGGGAGTACGCGAAAGCGCTCATCTTTTATATCAATAAACCTGAATTTTATTTCATTTTATTTTGTCGTGTTGGTCTGCCTCCGTTTTTATATTCACATAATATGTTAGAACTTTATGCATTGCCTTATATTAAAACCTGGTGGTCAATCATTGTGGCTGTCCATGCAATCCAACAGAACTACTAGTCCATAGGTAAACAAGTTTGCATGTCTGCAGGTGTTTGTGCTGCTTTGGAGGGTTTATTTTCTGGCAGCACTGTTGCTAGCTATGAAAGTGTGCTTATTTTCATGTAGGTGCGACGTGTGACCTGCGTATGCAATTAGTGCTGCTGCTCATCACGTTAACAAGTAAACTTCATGTAGGCTTCACAATAAGCTTAGGCGCAACATGTGATATGGGTATGCAATTAGTGCTGCTGCTCATCACGTTAACAAGTAAACTTCATGTAGGCTTCACAATACGCAATTAGTGCTGCTGCTCATCACGTTAACAAGTAAACTTCATGTAGGCTTCACAATAAGCGTAGGCGCGACGTGTGACATGCGTACGCAATTAGTGCTGCTGCTCATCACGTTAACAAGTAAACTTCATGTAGGCTTCACAATAAGCCCACACAGAGTTTATTGAATCCATAAGTTTGCTTGCTTTTTGTAATCATTATACCAAAGTATTTTATGTGCTGTCAAACCTATATCCATAACTGGAGGGTGGCATCTCAACCGAATAACAGAAATAACAATTTCAATTTCTGCAAGGTATAGTAATAGTTAGATTGTGCTTTGCTTAACTTATTTGGAAAGCCAATTTCTTTTTCTCCCTTTATTGATAATTTGACCAGAATTTTTTTCTTTTATTGACCAGTTAATTTGAGAAGGCATCAGTGCCTCTTTTTAGGGCTGAACCTAGAAAATTGTCTAGTTAAGTGACCTCATCATATTCACATGGTACACAAAGGGAGAACAATGTAATCCAACCCAGGACTACATGACGAAATATACCTGTAACTCATAAATAACATTGATCTTGTGTACTAAACTACCCATGCATGCTAAAAGGACTGTTGTATAGAGAGGATTAAGGATTTGCCCCATTTGCTATTGAAAGTCTAGGAAAAGAACCTAATGAATGATCTCACCCCAAACATAGATTGGATATTTTGTATTATCAAGCTGTCTCTGTCAGTATGATGTTATTTTATTAAAGGAAGTTGGACTTTTATGTGATTCAGAAAGATGATCTCATTGTCCTATACCCAGCATATATGGTGAACTAACAGCTTAAAGATATAAATTGATTTAAACCTACACAGCTACTAGTAAATGAAGCAAGTATATAGGCAAAGTACACAGCATCTATATTATGTAATCAGAGGAATGATAAAAAATAGACAGAAGCACACACACACACACACACACACACACACACACACACACACACACACACACACACACACACACACATATCAAATGTGCAGAAAATGGGATAACTGAGCATAACAAGTAACAATTTTAGCCAAATTATATATATATATATATATATTTCCTACAACAACTGCAGCTGTCTTCTATACAATGAGAGGCCAATAAAATGGAATATTTGCAATGTTCTTTTTCCACAGAAACAGAACAAAAAGAGACATAAAGGAAGATTTTTTCAGTGGGCTAATATTCAATATAGGCTTTAAACATGAACGTGAAATTGGGAATTAATTTTTTCTTATTAAAATTGTGATCCTATAGAGTAAAAGGTCAGTCTGGTTAAAAAGAATACTGCAATATGTCTTCCTCAGAAAAAGTCAGGTGTGTGTATGTATGTGTGTGTGTGTGTGTGTGTGTGTGTGTGTGTGTGTGTGTGTGTGTGTGTGTGTGTGTGTGTACTCACTCATGTATGTTCATTCACATGTAGACATGTGAGCATATATATGTATTGATATATACATATCATTGTGCAGAAGCATTGATGCACACAGCATCAATGTCTACAAGCCAAACTAACCAGCAAAATAAAAAAATGTAGAAATTGCACCAATCCAAAAAAGAAAGCAAAGGCTTTTATATATACATATACATGTAGTAAAATATACTTATGAGTTATGTCAATTCACTAGAAGGAAGCCTGTGCTGTACACATTGTTGGTTTAGTTAAGAGCTGAGGACGTGTTCAAATGTTTATAGGTAGGTACTAGGCTATCTACCCTAGGGTATTTATAAGCCTAGCCAGAGTGTGTCGGCTTTCACCACCCCATTGATTAATTAACTGATCCTCTGTCAAGCAGAGCCAATGAAGTGATCCCAGGGGTGTATTTTCTGTTACCCATCCACTCGTCAAGGTTTCTCTTGAAGAGTGTTAGTGAGGGGCTCTGCCTGATGTAATTTGGAATTTTGTTTCAAAGCATGGGGAGTCTCTGTGACAGAAATCTATTCCTCCAGCATGTTCTATTTATTGTTGGGATGAGGTTTAGCTCACTAGAGGCTTGTGGCTCATAGTGACTTGGATTTCATTAGGTGGAGCATGTCCAGTAATTCTGAGTTGGACATGGCTCTGTAAGTCAGGCAGAGATAACCACTGAGTAAGCGGTATGCCACTGAGTACAGCCGTAGTTTTTTCAGTTGGACTGCATAGGACATATGTTTGAGGCCAGTAATCCTCTTGTTGAGGTACTTTTGTGGTCTTTTCAGCTGTTGGAAGTGTCTTGTGAGGTACATTCCAAATGGGGCATTGTACCCTATGATGGGTCTAATGAGTGACGAGTAGAGGGGCACTATAACCTCTTTATTTCTAGATGCGAACCCTTTAGTAATTAGATGGGCCACATAGAAGGATTTCCTAACTACTTTGGCAATATGATTGTCAAAGGAGAGATTACTATCTACCTGGGTCCCCAGATCTCTTATTACCTCTTCTGTATTAAGGGGGCTGCCACCTATGTGGTAATTCGTGGGTGTTTTGTTTTTCCCAAATGGGATGACTATGCATTTTTTCGCATTTAGCTCGAGGCCATGATTGTAACACCAGGTGTCCATCTCAGTAAGGCCCTTTTGGAGGATGTCCATGTCAGCTGGAGAGTCAATTATGGCTCCCAGTTTGCAGTCATCGGCAAACTTGGTTAGCCATAATCCTCCTGTGTTTGCCTGTACTTCTGAGAAGTATATGCCAAATAGTAGCAGTCCCAGGACCGAGCCTTGTGGGACACCACTTGTGACTAGTTTAGAGTCGGACCTGGAGCCCGCTATTCTTACAGTATGAGTTCTGTCTGTAAGCCAGTTGGAAACCAATCTTGTGACGTAGGGGTTTATGTTCAGGCTGGTGAGTTTTTCTGTAATACCCGAGTGGGGAATGGTGTCGAAAGCCTTGGCGAGGTCAAGGTAGGCTGTGTGAACCACCTTTCCATACTAGCTTAGAAAAGTGGGAAACAAGGAATTTTTTTTGTTTTTGTTTTTTTTTTTTTTTTTGAAAAGATAAGGCAAAAATAGTAAAAAAAAATACACTTAAAACAGCTTTAAATGACTACAAACGATCAGAAAAGGCTAACACACTTTAGTGTGTAGCCTACAACAGTTAAACAAATTATTTAAACAAAAAACAAATTTTTAAAAGTGCAGCCAGTCAAATAAGTACAATATGCGAAAAAAACAAGCTTTTAAATCACAATAAATGCTGGAAAATCTATGTTTAGGTGGAAAACAGTTACGTATAGCAAGAAAGTACAGAAAACTGATACTTAATCATGCCAAAGTCTCTCTTCTAAGCTAGAAGGCTTGTATCAGTTTAAGGCTTTCTAGTGCTACCCAGCAGGTTAGTTACAGGAAAGATGGGAAACAAGCGCAGATGTGGTCTTTTAAACCAGAAAGTTGAAAGAGACGGACAAACTGTCCAAATGGTCAATAAACTACAATTTCTGGGCCAAGAACCTCTCCTCTCATGGTAGACAGACTACCTAGTGCTTACCACTCCCACTGATGAGCTAGAAGGCTTTCCTGCAACACAGAAAGGCTTGCGGGGCTCAGAAGCTTACCAACAGTCCTGGATACAGCAACTCTGTATATGGACTAGGCTAGTTACAGGAAAGGTAGGAAACAAGCACAAGTGCGGCTTTTAAACCAGAACATTGGAAGAGATGGAAAAAACTGCCCAACTGGCCAATAGCTACCATTTCTGGGCCAGGAACCACTCCTCTTGTGGTAGATAGGCTATCTAATGCTTCCCACCTAAGGCTTCCCTCCAACACAGAAAGGCTTGAGGGGCTCAGAAGCTTACATAGAGTCCTGGATACAGCAAATCTGTACCTGGACTAGAATAGTTACAGGAAAGGTGGGGAACAAGCACAAACATAGACTTTTAAGCCAGCAAGTTGAAAGAGATGGAAAACTGCCCAAATGGCCAAATAAACTACAATTTCTGTGCCCAAATTCACTCTTCCCATGGAGGATAGGCTACCTAGTGCTTACCACTCCCACTGATAAGCTAGAAGGCTTCCCTCCAACACAGAAAGGCTTGGGGTGCTCAGAAGCTTACTAACAATCCTGGATACAGAAACGTTGTAACTGGACTAGGCTAGTTATAGGAAAGGTGGGAAACAGGCACAAGTGCGGCTTTCAAACCAGAAAGTTGAAAGGGATGGAAAAAAACTGCTCAAACAGCCAATAGCTACAATTTCTGGGCCAGGGACCACCCCCCTTGTGGTAGATAGGCTACCTGATGCTTACCACTCCCACTGATAAGCTAGAAGGCTTCCCTCCAACACAGAAAGGCTTGGGGGGCTCAGAAGCTTACAAAGAGTCCTAGATACAGCAAATCTGTACCTGGACTAGACTAGTAACAGGAAAGGCAGGAAACAAGTGCAAAAACAGGCATTTAAATCAGAAGGTTGAAAGAGATGGAAAAGCTTCCCAAACGGCCAATAAACTATAATTTCTGGGCCAGAAACCACTCCTTCTGTGGTAGATAGGTTACCTAGTGCTTACCACTCCCACTGATAAGCTAGAAGGCTTCCCTCCAACACAGAAAGGCTTGGGGGGGCTCAGAAGCTTACCAACAGTCCTGGATACAGCAGATCTGTGCCTGGACTACACTAGTTATAGGAAAGGTGGGGACCAACCGAAAAACAGGCTTTTAACCAGAAAGTAGAAAGAGATGAAAAAACTGCCCAAATGGCCAATGAACTAAAATTTCAGGGCCAAAACCCACTCTTCCTGTGGTAGATAAGTTACCTAGTGCTTACCACTCCCACTGATAAGCTAGAAGGCTTCCCTCCAACACAGAAAGGCTTGGGGGGCTCAGAAGCTTACCAACAGTCCTGGATACAGCAAGTCTGTATCTGGACTTGACTAGTTACAGGAAACACAGGAAACAAGCTTAGCATTTTTTTTTTTTGTTACAGAAAAGCAGACCAGCACACCCGAGTGTGTAGCAACACTACGGTAAATATTGTTCAAATAAATGCAATTAAATTAACAAATGACTAAAAAACAAGTGCAGAAGACAGTAAATTAGAAGGCTACTAACAAGCAGTAATTAGTGCAGAATAGGGGTGGGAGGATGGCAGAATGGTTAAGGCGTTTACCTTGCAGACAAAAGGTGCAGGGTTTGATAACCACATGGAGTAATTGGCTAGGCTTAAAATGACCTACAAGGGCAATTAGCCTAGTACTAACCTAAGAGCATCTGAACAGATAACATCATGCAGAAGAGCAACTAAGACAGTTACAGTAAGAGCAGCTTAATAAAAAAAAAATATATTTTTTTTTTTTGAGGGAGGAAACAGAGCAGGATTGAGAGGCTACAGGGGTTGTCCTTCCCAAATGCTTTCTTTGTACACAGTAGGAGTGCCTGAAATCAGAATATGATCTCACTGCACTCAGTTGAGTGAGCAAATGAGATGGGCCCAGAAGGAGTATCCAAATACAAATTTACAAGAGGGGCAGGCAGTTTCAAAGCCACCAACATCAACACGAAAAGAAGAACAGAGAGGGTGGGTGGGGAACTAACTGTAGAGAGACAGCCACAACTTCAGTTAAGTTAATATTCAGTGAAAAACACAAATAAATAAATTAAATACAGTACTATATACAAAAGAGCAGATAAAAGTGTACTTAAATTCACTTATACGTCCAGCTGATTTCAGGTAGATGTTAGCCAGCCAAAGCTCTGATATTAAGCACAGGTAGCTTAAAATGTACCACTTATATAAGGCAGGACAGAATGTCACTGATGAGGTGAAACTACCCCCCACTGCTATCAATGGCTACACATAAATTCTAAAAAGTACTCTGTAGAGAGACAGCCACAACTTCAGTTGAGTTAATATTCAGTGAAAAACACAAATAAATAAATTAAATACAGTACTATATACAAAAGAGCAGATAAAAGTGTACTTAAATTCACTTATACATCCAGCTGATTTCAGGTAGATGTTAGCCAGCCAAAGCTCTGATATTAAGCACAGGTAGCTTAAAATGTACCACTTATATAAGGCAGGACAGAATGTCACTGATGAGGTGAAACTACCCCCCACTGCTATCAATGGCTACACATAAATTCTAAAAAGTACTCTGTAGAGACAGCCACAACTTCAGTTGAGTTAATATTCAGTGAAAAACACAAATAAATTAAATACAGTACTATATGCAAAAGAGCAGATAAAAGTGTACTTAAATTCACTTATACGTCCAGCTGATTTCAGGTAGATGTTAGCCGGCCAAAGCTCTCATATTAAGCAGAGATAACTCAAAATGTACCACTTATATAAGGCAAGACAGAATGTCAGTGATGAGGTGAAACTACCCCCATTGCTATCAATGGCTACACAGAAATTCTAAAAAGTACTCTGTAGAAAGACAGCCACAACTTCAGTTGAGTTAATATTCAGTGAAAAACATAAATAAATAAATTTAAATACAGTACTATATGCAAAAGAGCAGATAATAGTGTATTTAAATTCACTTATACATCCAGCTGATTTCAAGTAGATGTTAGCCGGCCAAAGCTCTGATATTAAGCCTAATATTAAGCCATATATGTGTGAAGCAGGAAGATGAATTTCTGAAGGTGAGTATGGGTTTGGGGGTGGAAGTGTGTGAACATGTGGTAGTAGACTATGATTACTGAAAGGTTATTTAAGGGGCTAGACAGTGTATTGATTTGGTTGGATGTTACTGCTGAAACTTTCAGATATGTCAGCAATACAGAGTGAGAGTGTATATGAGCATTTAATGGTTAGAATTAGAGTAAGGTCTAGGTAACATGTTGGTGTGTGTGTTGTGAGCCTGAGGTCCTCATGTAAAGGTGATGCTACCAAAAGATTTTTTCTAAGGAAGGTATGGAGTTGGGGTTATAGACAGGAGAAGGGTTAGGGTTAGCATGCATTACTTAGATGAACCATCCATACTAACCCTAAGACAGTCCCTGCCCCTAACCCTTACCTTATACTTCACCTTAAAAAAAACTTTTCTATAGCATTACCTCTGCTCAGATGAATGAAGAAAGTTTGTTATAATTTTAGTGAATCACAGAAGGAAACTGTTTTTGTTTTGTTTGTTTGTTTGGGTTTTTTTTTTTTTTGCTATCATTTTATAATGCTTTACATTTTTGCTGCAATCTTTCTGCTCTGATCTTTTAGCATCTCACTCAGTCACAACAGATCTGTATATATATAAATATATATATATATATATATATATATATATATATATATATATATATATATATATCTATAGATGAGAAGCAAATGTCAACATATTAGTATGCATATACCGAGCACTAACTTCCATGCATGAACAATTAAAATTAAAAAGAACTAAAAGAAAATATAATTTTGCTGGGGGAGGTAAGCCCCCTGCAACTCCCATACCCCTGCTAATTACATATACTACTTTTGAGATTGCATAATATTGTGGAAAAGGTATATTATCCAGTCCTGAGAATTGTGTGACTTTGCAAACCTGACTTCCATCTCTTAGGTGACCAAACTGTGGCAGCTAATATATATATATATATATATATATATATATATATATATCTATATATATATATATATATATATATATATATATATATATATATATATATATATATATATATATATATATATATATATATATATATACATAGAGATATATATATATATATATATATATATATATATATATATATATATATATATAGATATATGGATGTATGGATGCATCTATCTATATGTGTATGTATATATATATATATATATATATATATATATATATATATATATATATATACATATATATACACACATACATACATACATGCGTCTACTTCATATGACTGAAATCTCATTTGACTGAATTTCATTCGTCGGAGACTATAATACCAAATGTTCAAAATACTGAAAACTCATTTGACTGAATCACATTATACTGAATTGTATGCCATAGACATGATGTGGATTTCCCTTCTCCTGTGACTTGCTTATGATAAAAAGAATTACTGTAACTTACAGTACTGATTGTCAGAAGGTCATGTAGAAAGTAGTGTTTCTAAATGTGGGTATGTCTGTTTATATTTTTAGGGGATGTATCTTAAGTAATATGGTGGATGTTTTGTGCATTCCCAGCAGTAGTGGCAGCATGTAGACTACTGTAAGGTAAGTTTAAGGTATATGTCCTTTTCCCCACTGTAGTGCAATCCTGGAGTTAGTATATATAGATAGGGTGGGGTGCATAGCCCCCCACATTGGGGGATGTGGGGGGTGTAGCCCCCACCTAGTTTGGTTTTACATCATCCGGTTTCTGTTAAGAGAGTACATAAGTAGTTTTTAAGTTCTGGAAAGAATTAGTCATTGGTATTGTAAGTGTGCATGTCTATGGTTTAGAAGTAAGTATTTTGAAATTTAGCATTGTAATGTTTCAGTATTATGAGTTTAAGTCAAGTAAGTTTTCAGTATTTTGAAAATTAAGTATTTTAGTTTCAGTCAAATGAAAGTCAGTCAAATGAGATTTCAGTCATACCCACATACATATATATATATATATATATATATATATATATATATATATATATATAGACGTATAGATATAAATATGGATGCTCTGAGGTTTTGTCAAACGTCATTTTGGTTGACAGCTGTTTACTCAACAAAATAAAGAGGACTAAGCAGAATGTTAACAGGTGTGTAAGCTCACACAATTTATGGGGCTGGGGAACTTTTCCCAATACTGTATGATCTAAGAGTTAGCATATATAATTAACAGGAGCATACCTCTCAACTCTTCAAATTTTCACAGAATGTCCAGATATTTTGCTTATATTTTTCGTCTGTTCCTCATAAATTTTTTGTTTTTTTGACAAATCATTGAGATGATCTGAGAATTGAAGTCACCAAATAATGATATACATTTAAGTTTCAGACTTCATATCCTTCAGAAAATGCATGTTAAAACAAACCCTTTTACACTAGCAACTTTCAAAGTTTATAAAAACAATATTTAAAATATGTCTCTATTTTTGGGCCTTTGTCCCACCATTTTGTCTGGCTTAGTTCAGATGTCCTGCACTAAAAGGTTGAGAAGTACAAGCAAGAGGCATTGGTGTGAAGCCCCTCCCCCACATAAGGGGTGCAGGGGGGTGTTTGCACCCTTGCAAAAAAATGGTGTTTTTGTCTAGTTTCTTAAGTTTTTTAAGTACTTTTTGCATACACCAAGGTTTATGTTCGACACATGCATTGTAGTGTGTTGAGTATGTTGACATTTGAGATGTAGACATATTCTGGTGGATATTTTGAATATCTGGTTCATTGTCTATAATATTGATATAGATACAGATATAGATATACACACTTAACCCTAACCTAACCAAAACGTATATGCCATGCAACCATCGTCCATCCACAGCTCCTTATTTCCCATTTTTATACATGGGGTTGGGCTTTCACTTCAACAGTGACCATCATCTAGAGCCAAGGTTTACACTGCTGTGTGGCTAGCTCTTTTGCAGTAGTTCTTCCACACCACACACTTGCATGCACACTCACACCTATGGTCAGTTTAGAGGGTCCAATCCACATACTGAATATTTTTGTAATGTGGAAGGAAACCGGAGCAGCCGGAGGTAACCAATCAAACACAGTGAGGGCATGCAGACTCTACACAGAAGGCACCCCAGCCAAGAATCGAAGCAAGGAACCTCTTGCTGTGAGCTGACAATGCTATCCACTGTGCCACCCAAATGGCACATAACATACATGCATACAATTTTGTTCTTAAATGTTGGAGAACATCTTTTATTGTACCACAAATCATCAGCCCATTTTGTTATGAATATGTATTATAAAGATTATCAAAAAATAGAAAAACAGTGTTTTTGCAGGAAGGCAAGCACCATACAACCTCTCTATATTAGAAGCTGTGTCCCCATCCCACCTGCAATGTTATATAACCTAACTCTGAGCTTGTACAATAATGGGGCGAAAGAGAAATTTCCCTAACCCCATTGTCTTCTTATCTCATTCTAATAGGTTAACAGATGCATAGGTGAATACTAGGCCCCTGAAGGACTATTTTAAGCCAAGCCAATAGCCAAGGTTAGAATCAGATCCTGTACCTTGTGTCTATGAGATGAAGACCTTAACAATTACACCAAACTTATCCGTACAATGCAGTACATTTCCTTTTCTTAGCAGCCATTAATTAAATTGGAATTGATGTAAAAAGATAAAAGGTAATTCCTACTTCAGTGATGCAGCAACTTAAAATAAGGAAATATGTCTGTCTTTTTTTTTCTGTATTATTTTTTGCCCCTGCACATACTGACTATAAACTCTCGCCAGGTAAGAGATGAGTCTGTTCATTCTCCACATTGCATATCTCCAGAGCCTTTCGGATTGTCCATGCTCCAGACAGCCTTATGAGTAGTTTCTGCTATCACTGGCATCCCAACAATGAGGGCATATAGTCTATGTCTTAGACCTTTCAATGGATTGGGGAACGTGTATCCTGTGTTACCACTGGGGCCACAAAGTCTTTGTCTTGCAAGTCCACACTCTGATGTGCTAACAATGAAGGTGCCACATACATGCCTTGGTAGACAAATACCAATGCAGGGCTGTCTTTTCATTGCTACTCAACCACCAAAGAATCATGCCATTGGACAGCTCTGGTTAAGCACCCTTCCACCCTGGTTAGGCACACCCATCATCCCTATGCAAGCTTCAAGACACACCCAAACCACTAACAGCACTAGGGTTACCTTGGTTGTAGTCAGAGTTTATCTTCCTACATCAATGGAGATGGTTTATATAAGCATACATAAGCATGTGTCCCTGTGTATATGGTGTGTCAACGTATCACTCAAAGTATTCCTCTCACAAAATTCAAACCAGTATACTTTATTTTATTTTCACATTGGGAATGAACTGCAGTAACACTCAAAAAGTTGATCTAGTGAAATAGAAAGAGCGAAGGAAAGTGAAAAAGAAGAGACTGATAGCAAGAGAGAGAAATCAAGAATATGAGAACAAGACAGTACAAAATAATTTATTGTATGTTACACACTGTTGCTGTTATTTCCAAATGCAGTGCAATATGGAAAGGACTGAAAGAGGCTTTTCTTCTTTTTGTAATCATCAAATGACACCCAGTCTGCTTTTGTTTTGTAATGCAAAGATGAATAAATGGAAATAAAATGGTTTAAAGATTATCAAGGTTGACATGAATATGGAACGTCTTTTTTATTCAACTTTTCAATAACATTTTAAAAATAAGCATCCTGAGTATTTAAGAATCTTTTAAAATCTTAGAGCTTTAGTAATGAATTTAATTAATTAATTTTCTGTAGTTCAGTTTGGAACTAGTGACAGGAGTCAAAACTCTGCTTGAATTTCTAAAAAAATGAATATAAAATGGAATTCAAGCTCATATTTCATTAATGGCACATACCAACCCACACTGCCCATACTGTGGCTTTACTCCGAACTATTTTGTTAATACATTTAACTCTGAAATTGCTGTACTTTAGTGAAAAGGGAATATCTCTTACAGCACCCTGTTGAAAAAGAGTACAATTTGACCCTTAGTGACTTTGGCATGCTCTATATACTATCATTGTATATATTAAAAAAATAAATGAAAATAAAGTTTGATTAATTGTTAAGCCATTTTTAAGATTCAGCTGCAGCACAGGGGCTGTTGGTTCAAAGATCTGACAGATTCCTTTAACTGAATTATTGCTTTTAAACATAGTTGATCTTTATTTATTGTTTGATTTCCTTGGATAAGATTTCATACAGCAGTTGCTAAACCATGCAGTATGGGAAAGGCTGTTGACTGAACAGCTGGTTAGTGGTTTGGAGTCACTGTCAGCTGTTCAGTATTTTGCTGTTTAATATGTTTTGTCACAGTGTGTACTTATTGTGGTTGTTTTGGCTTTCTGCAGATGAACTGTCTTCTTTCATTCATGTTTCACATCTGTGCCTCGGCCATTTCCTGTTGTTGGATATTTGACTAAGAGAGCTTGTGGACAACAGATTACATTCTAAACTGCAGCTAATTTAAGATATTTGGAATGCACATTTTTTCTGCCTTACATTTGGTTAAGATGGTTATAATGACACAACTAACAGATAATTAAATATGTATTTTAAGCTTGTTTGCTCCAAAACCAGTGTGTTTGTTCATGACAACTGAAAGTGTCCTGTTTTTTATCTGTAATGGAGGAAAATGAGACTACAGACAATTAGTTCTAAAACCATTTTTATATCTATTACTTTGGTTACATCATTTTCAGTTTTAATGTTTATAGTTTATTCAGTGAATGCTTCTTACCCATATGAAGTACAGTGTCTAGAGCTATATGAGGTGTTATTACAGCAATGACTTCTTAACTGGGAAAATGTGCTGACTTGAAGGAACCTATCCAAACCACTGTTGTGACGATGTGAGTAACATAACATAAACGGAGCAACAGATGACTATAACTGGTATAGAAGGGCTGTTAACACATTCATTAAAACAATAAACTAACAGTTTAGCACAAATGCTGACTGAAATTTACAGTCATTAATCAATGTAATAATATATGTAGGTGCAATCATTCTCTGCCATCATTTGCAGTTATGGCTGGACCACAAGGACATGTCAAATGTCTCTATCTTCATTTAAGATATGACAAGAGGCTATGTAACAGTATAAATTAAATATCCTCTTGTACTAGGTAAGAATTAATACTATATTTAAATAAAAGTTATTATTTAATTGAAATTAGCATTTCATATCTACTGCTAAGGTAATAAAAGCCGGCAATGTTGTTGAATACTATGTTTATAAAAGCAAGTTCTTTTCATATATTTACAGCAGTGCTGTCTTTACTAACACATTAAGGACAAATCATTCCAATAAATTCTTCAGATTTCTCATTGTCAGTAGGCAGCAGTATTTACTAGTGAATCATGATTCCAGAATAATAATCTATAGCCTATGGTACAGTCCTAGCAGTCCTTTTTCATAGCACCAAGAAGCAGGTTTTTGATAAAAAAGAAATGTTAGACTGTTAGTGGATGATAGGGTCCAGTTTCAAGTCCAAATAAAATAGTGCACATGAAAACTATGCTCTCTCTTCTCTGATAGCCATTTTCTCTTCAGAAAGTCTCACAATGGTGACCCTTCTACGTCTTTGTGCAAACAAAATTTCTACTTGAGGGTATTTATAAGTGGTGATTGTTGTAGTGATACATTCATTAGCTGCTAATGGGAGATCTTTTTCAATTCTGTGCATTAATATACCCTTTCCAGTGGTTAATATAGCCACTGGAATTATAAACTGGAAAATTTCCCAACAACCCTGTAACATATTTCTTTTTTTTTTTTTTTTTGCTTTCCTTTTGGTCTCTTCTACATATGTTTGTCCCTCAGTGTCAGATTGCACTTTCAGTTATTTGTATTTGCAGTTGGCTCACATTTCAGATTTCCAACATAAAAGCTATTAGAAACTTGAGAGAGTCTTCAGTTAGCTATCCATTCATTTGAAGCTACTTATGCTGGTATGGGTCATGGTGGCAACATCCGAGTAGGACAGACCAGACTTCCCTCTCTCCTTCAACAGTCTCCAGCTCATCTTGCAGAATTGCTAGGAACTCCCATGCAAACTGAAGAATATTCCCTTTCCAACATGTCGTGGGTCTGTCCCAGTGCCCGTTGTCAAGCAATCATGCCTCGTACTCTTCCTATGCCAGATGCCAGTGGGGCACCATTGCTAGGATTTCAAACCCCTTCAACTGACTTGTATGAATAAACACATCAGTGACTCTACCATGAGATCTTTCTAGACTGCTTTGTTCCTCATTCTGCCACAAAAAGTGAGACCAACATCCTTTGGAAGAAATCACATTTCTGCCAGTTGTATCCATTATTTCATCCTTTCATTCTTTCAATCACAACCAAAAGCTTACAGCTATATATGAAGATGGAAACAAATATGGACCAGCAGATTGAGAGATTTGTCCTTTGACTCACTATTTACTTTATTTAGACAGTCCAGTGCAAAGTCTCCAGTAATGTCATCACTATAATCATCCGCTGGCTACTTTCCTAATTCGATTTGCCCTCACCTACAAACAAGAACTCAAAACACCTACAACCCTTCATTTAGGGTAGTTTCTTCCCCTCTTTCATTCAAACAACAATCCACTCTTTTCTGGAAAAGAACTTTATCAGATTCTGATGTGCTGATTTTTATCCCATCAACTTCATGCTCAGCAGTAAAATGCTTCATTGCACGCTGGAGAGGGTATCATCACCTGCAAACAACAAGGTTACAACTATTGCATTCCCATACAGAATACTCCATGCATTAGATATGACTATTCCTTATAATCAGTAACAGGACTGGAGACAAAGTATGCTCTTGACCAAATAGTATAATGGCTTTGAATGCATTCAGCTGAGCAGTAAAACTGTAGGCACACCTCTCACTCAGCAGTGACACAAATACAAAGACTGAAAGGTACAGAACAGCAACCCCGAGACTATGTACTTTTGTAGTACCTCCCAGAAGACATTACATGTTATACAGAGGTATGCTTTCTCCAGGGCCACAAAATACATGTGGGTCACAGTGGAAAAAACCCAGAATTTTCCAGAGCCAGGACTGCTGATATAGCTCAGCATGTAAATGTAGTACCTTTGAAGTTATAAGTGATGATGGCTGTGGGTTAAACCCCTGAGGGATTGGATACTGGCACATCATTGTTACAGTGGGGTGATTGTTTACATGGGGTCACACACCGCCATACACTCTATTTATAGGTGACTGCATTCAGGATTCCTTTCCTAATTTAATCAACCCAACTTGAAGAAAAGAAAATTACCCACTACTTTCACATGCCACAGCTTTCAAAACAACTAATTGCAAAGACGGACATTGAACTGAATGCGCTGTTTCCCAATCCTTACTCAATGCAGCATAATCTCTGCTTCTCTAGTAGAAGAGTTTCAGAAAGCTTCTACAAATTAAGAAATGTCATACCACACACAACATAAATCTTTCAGAAAACATTGCAGTCTGTCTAAGCTGTGACACACAAAAATCAAACAGCACAGTACTGAATGATGTACACAACAGTACAATTTGTGATCATTATTATTATTATATAATTATTGGTGCATTTAGAAGTACCTTCACATTACAGTACTGAGAGACACCTCCTTAGCAAACAGGGATGAAGTCCTTACTAGACTGAGGACACCTCGAGTTTCAGTAGCAGCTTGGGCATCTGTAGGCACTGGCAGGGGAGAATGTGAGTGAGTGAGTGGCTGTTGCTTGGCATGTGAGGGACATGTGTAAGGAGCACGGGTGTTCACACCATGGAGCTGGGACTAGCAAGCCCTTGCTCCACCTCATACAGTAAGCTGAAGGGAATTCACATGTGTGGGGATGCTACCTCTCAGAAGACAGCTATAGCTGAGTTCAGAATATCTGCTAGTGAAGTGGAGAATGGTGGTATGTCAGGGGAGGAGCAGAGCCTGCGAGCTGTCTCAGTACCATCCACCCACTCTCACTGCACTTCATGTCAACACATTGGTATTCCTGGAGCTGTCTCAGTACCATCCACCCACTCTCACTGCACTTCATGTCAACACATTGGTATTACTGGGCAGGATCAAATGGGTGACAGGGCTCTCACCATGACTGGGGATTCCTGGCTCCAACTTCCCTGGAATAAATAGGCCAACTGAGGTCAGGTAGAGAGAAGCCATTAGACTTGATCGTGATCCTGTCAAGAAGTGGATATAGGTTACAAAAAAACACCGCAGTACAATGCTGCACTGAAACTACTCATATTCCCTCTGGATGTACTATGATTTGTAAGTATGCATTCACAAAAATAGCTTATCTGCTATCAGACTTGTGATATTTCAACTGTTTAGAAGACAGAGATAAAGTCTGGACTGTGACCTGGAACCTGGATGATCTGGGATGAATTACCAACTCAGGCACAGGTAAAATCAGTTAAGAAGATAGGACACCAGCTCACTCCTGAGAGACGAGCATCTCAGGCCACTGCATAGCTATGGACTGGTCTCTAGAGGAGGTAGGAGACACAGCATGCAGCAGTCAGGTTGAGACATCCATGCCTAAGAACCTGGGCATAGAGCTGTAAGTAGCAGGCAGATGTACAGGACCATGCACATGGCAAAGAGTAGTACTGAGTTAATCTGTGGATGACAGCCTGCCACAAACACCAGTGCATATGCAAGAGGGAAAACTTAATCATGTTTATGGCTAATTGAATAGCAGCCTTCTCACTCCTTTACTGTTGACATTAGCCATTGCGCATAGAGTGAGACACTACTAAAGCAAATTTCCACTACAGATTAAAAATCCCCAAAAATTGATGTGACATGCAATGATCTAGAGGTGACAGGTGAGTGAATAAACAATGTAGTAACAGAGGAAGGCATTTTGCTAGCAGGTGTAAAGGAATATGCACATAGAAACTAAACTATTGTCTGTCTTCCATTCTAGACTATAGTTATAAACTGTAGCCTTCAACTTTGCTAAGTTGCAAATATCACTTACAGTATTGCATATATTGCATATTCTGCATATATTTGTGTGTGTGTATATATACTTATATATATATATATATATATATATAGAGAGAGAGAGAGAGAGAGATAAACTACAGTGTGTAAAAGTCGGATGTCATTAATCTAAGCAATACTACCTGGGCTTTAAAATATTTGAAAATTCATTAAAATACTCTTGCCAAATGGTTCCAGGGGCACTTCCACAGTACTAGATCCCCACTGCTTCAGAAACTGAGAGCACTACGGCTATCAGTCATCTCACCTGGAGTAGCACTGCTGCCCTTGTTTTGGAATGTCCAACATCATGTCCCACAGCATGTCCACAAAGATGGCCATGCACACAAGAGGTGATGTATGGAAATTGTATTTGTCGCATAAGTACAGCATGTCACAACTCAGCATATTCAGTAATGCAAGTCTGATATAGAATTGACAGCTTCAATAATGGGGAAACTGAGGTCATCAAGCAGGCTGCAAGGGGATGAGGACAAGCCCTGCATGGCTGGCTGAAACTTCTGGCATAAAAAAGTTATGCCTGTCACTACAAATGACTGATGATGTCTTAATGGTCAGTAATCACTCAAAGATGGTTTATCCTGCCTCAGCAGTGCATGGCCATGACTATCAAATGATTAACAATAGCTATACGTGCATAGTGCTAATTCTTGCAGCCGACGTCACAATGACAAATAATCAAAATAATGTTTTTTCTAAAAGAAACTTAATATCCTACACAATCTCATGTAGGTGAAAACCCTTGAACTTCTGAGCTGCTGGGAAAAAGACTGAGTTTCCTGACGATGATTTCATGTTTTGGGAAACATAGTCAATGGACTGGGCTTCATCATATCCCCAACGAAACGCATGGCTACCTGTGTTCATGTCTGGAAGAGGTACACAGTTCTAATAAAAGACCGCAAGTTGATGGTGGACTCAGTTCAATCCCTCACAAAAGATGTGGATATCTTTTCTTTTCTTGATGGCAGTCTAATGTACACACCAGATTTTGTGTAAGGGTATTAAATTACTGTTCTCTGTACTCCAAAAATGCATTACATACTGTTCACATCGGTCAACATTTCTTTGCATATAATAGAATCCAGTGCTACAGTCTTACTGACTGTGTATTAATGAATTGAATGGGGATTTGTTTGATACATACACCTGTGTATCAACCAGATATGTATGTATGCTAAATTCAACATACACAGTATGATCATGGTGGATACGTACATCCCAGTTCTTGTCTGAAAAACTACAAGAATTCGGTACAATGTCCTAGTCTGGAGCTATAGCCTTCAAGCATCCTGGCCACAAGTCTGGAAGTACCTGGCGTGGGTATCACTGCAAGCCAGCTGGGGTAAGATGTGCATATAGATGCAGTTATGCCTGAGGCTATGTAGTAGCTGTTCTGCTTGTTAACCATTGGCCTGGATATGTTTTAAATTCATTCTGATGGGCATTTTGCTTACTTTTTTTATACATACAGCAAATCAGATATGACCATTACAACTACCATCAGCAGAAGGTATGCAGAAGTAGTGTTTTATATCTAGGGTTACTAATTGTCCTATTTAGTTTGCGTAGCCCCTATTTTATGTCTTGTGTCCTGTGAAAAGAAATGTAAGAACTGGCAAATATCCTATGATTTTAGAACAAAATATTTAAACAAATTCCTATAATGGTTGCATAAAACAGGTATTTTGCATCTGGAACACAATAATGTGATATGAAACAACAAAAATAACATACTTTCTATAAGAATGAGCTGCACAGTGAAATTCAGTCTTTTGCATTGGTTGAGGGTATGGTCTGTCCTGCAAAATGTCATGCTTTCATAAAACGATGTACTACATTGGGCATCTGAAAAAAATGGTACTCTTAATTATATCTCAAAAGAGTTTAGGAAGAGACAGCTATCCCAAAAGAAAGTCTGAGGCAGCATCTCTTGAAATGAAGGAGCTGTAAGAAAAGGAAACAAATCTAGAGTCATGTGGTAACAATGGGAATGAGAATGCCTCAGGTTTAACTGTTTTGCTAGCGCACTCTGAAATGGGTGATAGAGATCTGTTTATTTAGTTAGGTATTTATTTATTTATATGTTTATCTTTTGTTGTGTGGGTCACTCCTTCTAAACCAGTGGCCTCTTTTACTAGGAGACTTAAGGTGGAAATCATACAGAGTATAAGAAATTTGGCCAGAGCACTGGGGAGTTTTCATACTCTTGTTGGTAAAATGATATGGAGCTTTTGTATCCACTACCACTAATGCATATGTAACCTCAGTTTAACATCTCATCTAAAGGATGGCACACTCAGGAGTGCAAGCATCCCCTTATACTGCTCTACAATATCAGTAACATAAAAATTAATCCAAGCACCTAGATCCCACAGCATTTTCTGTTCTGGTAGCAAAGACAATTGTGCTAACCAGTGAACCAATGACACTGACAAAAATATCTGACTGAATATGCAGCTGAGCAGGGCACCTTTACACAGTGGAGTGGGACAGACTTAGAAAGATGGTGCACTACTGAAACAAATTGCTTCTATAGTGTCCCTTTCCATGCATGATGAAGAACCCAGTGCTGCATCCCAGGCAGATTTTGGCAGGTCCAAGATAGCCATTATTTTGCATCATTTATTATGTGTGCAGAGAGGGTGGCATATGTGAGATGACAAGAATCTCATCTGCACCACCTGTGAGATCCAGATGTAACTCAGTAAGATGCTTTGCTACAGCAGATCTTTTGCCATCTTCAGGGTTAACTTGCTGGGATTTTTCAGTGGCATGGATAGGATTCTTGGTCTTCTGCATGATGTAGGAAGATTAGATATGTGCAACTATGTGTCAATGTTGCAGCTCTGACACAAATTATATGTGAAACTGAGGCATTTGGAGATGGCATCTGGAATGCATTTGTACATTGACTGTACAGTAGTAGATACAGGTTTTGCATGACCAATATGGGTCAATGCATACTGAGCATGGGAACACTTTGCATCATGCTTGGGCCATAGCAGCAGCCATATCTGCCATGAGCCATGCTCAACAAGCACATTCCATCCATCTGAAGCTTGTGCTACTGCTATTGCAAGAGTAGCATTACATGTCTCACCCATGAGAAGTTGCCACCAGTGCCTTGTGACATCATGACATATTGGCACCTCTACTTAGACCATCCATGACCAAACCATTTGCATCAACCTTTTATGTTTGCTGGCATATCTTGCATTATACATGTATGTTGTGTATGGTATTTTTCTGTAATAAATAATTCCATTCTGAGTTTGTGATATTTGTTAAAAAGAATAGCCTTACTGATATGCCAATTCTATACACTATTTACTAAACAGGTGTGACAAAAGGAGGTACTGCCAGCACAGCTAGCTGGAATTTTGTAAATAATTATATGTCATTTGTGAGTATCAAACTAATTTATACAAGATGCTGGTGTTACAAATCTATTAGCATTGCATGTCATATAAAATGCTTGTGTTACAAATGTATTACAACTGTATGTCATGTGTATATCAAAATCAAACTGCTTTCTACAGATGTTTGTGTTGAAACGATATTTTTAAAGTGATTGTGCTTAAAATGTATCCACAGTGTGCCCTACTGGAAGAGAACAGAAATGTATATGCACTATTGTAACTGTCTAAATGTATATGTTTTAATAGAGCAAACTGGAGGGTTAACCTCAGTCCAGCAAACTTTAGAAAAATATTTGAAATTAAATTACTTTATATGCTAGGCCATAAAGATGTTTCAATGCAACTAGAGATACAAAGTCTGTACTAGAAAGCTTTATGTGTTGTCTTAGGGGTGAACTAATTGCTACTTTGGAAGTATGAAGGAATGCAATTGTTTTATGACTTCCAGCACCTGCCAAACATCTGAGCAAAAGCCCTTGTCCAGGTATTTTTACAGGTAGATGATAAATACTGCCAGCTTCCAGCAGTAGGGGGTTTGCCTGGGAACCAAAAGTAAGATGACAAGTGATGTCATTCTGCAAGCTATCCCAGCAGTAATATTTTAGATATTGAGGCAGAGCATTCTGCATGTTGTCTTGGACCTGACAACAAGACACACAATTCACCTCATCTGCCTTGCTCTGTTTGTAAGTTCTTAGGGTATAGTAATTCTCTTAGATACAGTGAGGAATATAGTGACGCTTAGTTTAGATATTTTTCTTTATTTGTGTCAGCCTGTACTGCAATATAATTTTAAATATTTCATGTGGTTCTGAACTCTGATGTCACGAATATATACTGAATATTTTCTTGTTCCTTTATTACTTATTATTAAATATATCTAAACCTTTCATTGTGGCTGATCTGTGTAGAGATATTTAAGTTTTGAGAGCACTTGCATATTTATTTGGTGACACTGTGTGGGCCACTCCTAACAGCCTTTTTCTTGATCAAACTATAATTTGTATTAATATTACACAGTAAGATTGGACACCCTTTGTTAAGGGCCCTAAAATAGCTGTTAAGGAGTGACTGGTGGCAGTGGTAACTACCTTATAGTCTGGGCAGAAGGGGGTATAGCTAATAAATCTGTGTCAGCCTTTCCCAGGTGAGTGTGTGTGTAAATCAAACCTCAAAGAGTGTGTGTGCCAGTTACTTGGGCAGGGACGCAAAGCAATGGTTGGACTGCTATTGCCAGAGTAGCATTACATGTCTCTTACATGAGAAGTTGCCACCAGTGCCATGTGACATCATGACATATTGGCACTACTTAGACCATCCGTGACCAAAACATTTGCATCAACCTTTTATGTTTGGTCCCTCAGCTGAGATCTCAACTCTATAGCTGTGCCACTGAGGAGTCTTACTGGGAATCTGGAGAAAGAGGGAAAAACCAGCCCCGGAATGACTGTGGTCTCTGTGTGCTCTTAAGAAAAATTGCACTTGATGCAGAGTGCTGCATCTGGAAATACTGTGTATGTACATATTAACCTCCCAGTGTTCATCCCCCACTGTTGCCAGTGGCGAGGACTGAGTCTTCTTGATTACTGGTTGGCAGTGGTAGGTTGTCACAACAGGTTACTAATGTACTGTTTACTACATAAATATTTGCCACATGGTGTACTTTCTATAAGTCCACTGGATGTTACAAAGAAGCTACAGTACAGATGTGCAGGGCTGGATGTGTAACTTGCACCAGTGGTGATGCTCTCATTTATAATCTCCTCTTCCTGATTCAGATATGCATGATGGTCAAGATCAATGGATTCCATATGCTGTCAAGATGTCAGCTTCTACCTCAGTCACACATTAAACAGCACAGCACAGACCAGTTTCTGCCATGCTGCCTTTTGTGGGGAGTATGTGATCATAACCCCTGTCACAACTAGGCACATGACATGCCCCCTTCAAGACTGCCACTAGACACACATCCATAGTGAACTTGGTTGACTATGAGCTCATTTACACCTCTGCTAAGAAAACCACTGAAACTTTGAGGTATTGGTCATTAAATAGAGTTTTATCAGGTACGCAGCATCACCTGCTGAAATAAAAGTGCATTGCTTAATACTGTTGCATTCCCTGCTGTCTCTTTCCTTTGACATTATTTCCTTAGTGAAGTAACAAAATCCACTATAGAACAAACTGTGCTGTAGCCAGACACAAATGTATAATTCTGTAAACTACATCAGCACAGACTACAGTCTACATAAAAAATATTAGGAGGGGTGACTAAAAAATTTATACTGAGAATCATGAGCTTTATTGAATTATTAAGCTAGAGGCAGTTAAAACTCCATGGTTGAATGGGCGCATCTCTTTGAAACCGGTCCTGAAATCTAGGGGTTTATTTAAGTAATTATTTTGTCATTTAATTGAATGGTAGATGTGATTGGAGATGTTTATATGCAATGTGTATTCTTCTTGGTTGAATTTCAGCTTGTATCATATTTAATTGGTTTTGGCTTGTATACTTTTATGGTCTGATGAAGCACTCTATAGTGTGAAAGTGCTTACCAGTCTTCTTCTTTGTGTAGTAAAGTTTTCATCTGCTCTTAATTGACAATGGTCTATGCTGCTGCAGTTTATAGAATTATTTCCTTAGTCTTTCATTTGTACTCTGTGGTGTATGTGCTTATCTACATGATAGCTTTCAGGCACATGTCACTGGCTGTCTGATATCGTTAGTCATTTTCCATATTTGATCATCTTAGGTAAGCCCTGGATGCTTGAAGGACACTTTGGTTATGATGTCATCCATAATACATTCCACTTGCTTATTAAGGAAGTGCAATTTCTGCCAAAGTAATTGTAAAACCCGTGTTAGTCCAATGAAAGATATTATGTAATGACTGTGTTCCAGTGCCCTTGTGTTTTCTGTTAGTAGATCAACTCAAAATTTCATTTTTTTCTTTCATTGAGCTGTAAGACACACATACTTACACAGAGGCAGTTTCATGTACAGCTCATTGGTTACAGACCTGCCATATTGTGGAATTCTTGTATGCAGTTCCTCCTTTCTGCAGGGATACACATGAACACAGTGTATCCCCCATGTACTACAGCATGCAAGTGAGGAGTGCATCTACCATTTTTGACAAATATGGGTGGTATAAGGCTGTGATATCACTTGTAGGCTGCTGGAATATACATAAAGTTAGAATGTAAAGTCCTGTACCAAACATAGCGCCCAGCAAGGTTTACCAAACCCCAGGATAGATGATGTGATGTCCACAGGGCTCATATCATAGGTACTGTCCAGCATTGCCTGATCATTGAGCCAAGGAGCCCTTGGTTAGTGGAGTTCTATGTAGTACACAATTGGCAGTTTTAGTGTCTCAGTGGACACTCACTATCTGATTTGCCACATCTAGTCTTCCTGTCATTGGCAGATTATGCAGCATCTGAGAAGCATCATTAATTTTTACCATTTTTTTCTACATTTGGACACTAATATGTTATGGGATACACCACTTTCTGACTTATTAATTCATACATACATACTCCCACAATGAAGTGGAGGTAGGACCGTCAGAGCATCTTGAACCTGGGGCTGGCCAGTGGAGTAGACCATGCAGGCAGATAGGCCTAGGGCTGCCCTGGGAAGCCAGATCTGCAATCCCATCCCCTAGACTTCCAGCAGAGTGGAGGTAAAGCTGTCAGAGCATCTTATATCTTGGGCCAGCTGGGGGAGTCAGCCATGAGGCTAAAGTGACTTATGTTCATCGGACCCTCATTCTGTGGAGGAGAGAGACAGAGACACACCATGAGGGGCACAGGGATGCAAGTTCCCAGGGTCATCTCTCCTGTGAATTTGAAAACTCTAGGTGCAGGGTGGAGGGAAAAATGGCATGACAGATGTCCTGGATGAGACCATGTCTGAGGCCCTGCAGCCAAGTGGAGTTACACAAAGCTGGGCAGGATTGAAAGGAAGGTCCCCTGTGAGGCACTGAGGCACAAATGATCCAGCATTACTAAGCAACCTGTAGAAGACATAGAAGCATGAGGAACCCTGATTGGGGACCTCAAAGGAAAGGAATTTTTTTGGCTGTGTAAAAGTGGAAGTCCAGAGGGGGTCTCTTCTGATGGGAAGTCTGGGTACAAGAGGAGGCCTCGAGGCAGTCTGTACTGATGGAAGCCCAGAAGGGAGAGAGAGATATGGAAATTTGATGAGCCAGGAGAGCTCCTGCTCAGGTGAGTGGGGTCCAGCCTTATCCCAGAGCCTGATGGCAGGGGTGTCCCTAGACAGACAGGCAGCCTGTGGGGATAAAGAGAGAGAGAGAGAGAGAGAGAGACTGGGCCTCCAGGTGGTCCCTAAAAATTACAAAGTCTATCTCAATGCTCTGGCAAGTCAGGGGATTCAGAAGTCTTTATGAGGGCAGATCTGCCCCTCTGTGGCCAAGGGGACTTCTGTAAGACTGACTGGGATTAGAGGAAAGATCTCCTGAGAGGTGCTGAGGCACAAATAATCCAGCACGATTAGGTAGCCTGCAGGAGACATAGACACAGCAGACTCCCCTTAAGTGGGAACCGTGGCCAGGTCAAAGGGGAGGCCTGAGGGGTATGTCTGGATGGAAGGCCATAGGGGAGCACCAAGCAGATGGAGGCAGGGCCAGGAGTCCTCCTGCCCAGGTGAGAGGAGATTAGGCAGTGCCCCCCCCATATGGAAGTCCATAAGGGATCACCAGGAACTCAGCAGCAGCAGGGACTGGAGATCTTCTGCCAGAGTGAGGGGGTCCAGGCCATACCCTCCAGATGGAAGTCCATAAAAGCATTCCAGGCAGGCAGTAGTGGGGCTTGCAGAATGTCTGCTCAGGTGATGGTGGTCAGACAATGTCCCCCAGATGGAAGTCCATGAGGAAGCATCAGGCAGGTGGTGATGGGACTGGGAGAGCTCCTCCCTGGATGGAGGGTGCATGTCCTCACCCAGGAGCTGAGGACAGGGGTGTCCCAAGGCAGATGGGCAGCACATGGAGGAAAAAGAGAGAGAGAGAGAAGGCCGGCTGGCTGGGGACGGTGGTCCCAAAAATTTGATCAATCTGAAATGATAAGATGGGGGATGTGGAGGTTTATATGAGAGATGATGTGCCCAGCCAGCAGAGCCAGCTGCATCCCACAGGTTCACTGACCTGAAGGGCCATAGGGGATGTGCGATCCAGCACAATTATGCAGCCTGCAGGAGTTATGGGAAGATGGATGGCATGGTACATCCATCAAAGTCTGAGTCTGAGTTCGGGTCCCAGCCCCAGAAGATGTTCTCTCTCTCTATATAGAGTTGAGGTGCATTCCTCGGGTCTCACTCTCTTTCATCTGACCAGGAGAAGCTGGAGGATCCGCGGGGCAAGGTGTGTCCATCAGAGGCCTGCTCCTGGCTTGAGATGACTATCACCATGACTTCTCCCCTGGTCCCATCCTCATCCCCATCATCAATCAATCAGGCCAACTACCTTCTGGTGGAGGAGAGCCACAGGGGCATGGCTCTCTGGGTCACAATGCACTGGTCGGGTTTCTCCACCTGAGGCATTCTGCACCCTGCCAGGTTAAGATGATGTTGAGAGTGACAAGCCCAGGCTGTGGCAAAGGGAACCTGTCATGTGCTAGGCTTTCTGCTCAGCACCACCATCCGTGGCTGTTGGTGCAGGCCAACCCAAGTGTGGGAGATCTACTCTCTTTCTCTGGTTCTCAGTGCTATCGTGCTCCACATTGACTCACAGCCCTCTGTAGTTATGGTCATTGGCTTATGACAAGTACCTGGGCTGCACCCTCCATGGGGGGGAGGGACACCCTTTCGACGATCTATAATTGGAATGCATAAACTTTAAGTCCTTTAATGACGATCTATTGGAGGGCAAATCTGGTGCTAGCAGTCATGGTAATTTTAGCTCCAATAGTGTATATTAAAGTTGCTGCACTTAAAAAGCTTATAGTTGGATTTTAGGATCAGGTTGGTGGTCTGCTGCAATGTGAGCTACTGCCTCTCCCAGCCCCTGCCTCTTGGCACTCCATCAATGCTCTTAACTGAGTGTTCAAAGCAGGCTGGTTACCTGATTACTTCATCTAGGAATAATGGAATAGCACTCCATTTCTACTTTGTTGGTTTTTGGAACTGGGGCCATGATTAAGAGGGGCAGCCAGGGGCATTTGTATTGTGCCAGTAGAGGTGAAATGTATGGGCCTGCGCAAGGCAAATGAGAGTGAAAGCGTTTGCCAAAAATGTTTTCATTAACAAAGAATGAAAGTCAGAATTTCGAGGATGATCATATATTGTTGTAGTTCTGACCATAAATGACGCTGACTAGCGATCTGGTGGTGTTATTCCCATGACCCACCAGGGAACTTGTGGGAAAACAAAGTCTTTGGGTTCTGGGGCAAGTATGGTTATAAAACTGAAACTTAAAGGAAATAACAGAAAGGCACCACCAGGAGTGAAGTTTGTGGCTTAATTTGACTCAACAAAGGAAACGTCACCTAGACATGAAAAGGATTGACAGATTGATAGCTCCTTCTCTATTCTGTAGGTGGTGGTGCATGGCTGTTCTTGGTTGGTGGAGTGATTTGTCTGGTTAATTCTGATAATTAATGAGACTCCACCATACTAAGTAGTTATGAAGCCCCGTGTGGTCATCTACAACTTCTTAGAGGGACAAATTGCTTTCAGCCACTCAAAATTGAGCAATAACAGGTCTCTGATGCCCTTAAATGTCCACGGCTGCATGCATGCTACACTGAATGGATCAACATGTGTCTACCCTTGGCTGACAGGTCAGGGTAATCCGCTGAAACCAATTTATGATAGGGACCACAGACTGCAATTATTCTCCATGAACTTGGAATTCCCTATAAGGGCGGATCATAAGCTCTTGTTGGTTAAATCCCTGCCCTTTGTACACACTGGCCATCACTACTTCTGACTGGTATAGTGAGGTCCTCAGATCAGACCATCTGGAGTCAATCACGGCCCTATTAGTGTGCCGGGAAGATGAACAAACTTGACAATCTAGAGGAAGTAAAAATCATAACAAGATCTCAATAGCTGAACCTGCGGAAGGATGAGTAACATGGAGGTCCCAGGATGGAGCCATCCCTGGAGGCCACCTCTCCTCTCTCTGCCACCACCCCTCTCTACCTACCCCTGTGGAGGCTGGTGGGGCTGAGCCTTTGACTCCTGGGGGAATGAGAGGTAGGGTGGCATCTTCTCCCACCTAACAGCATTAGGAGGGGGGAACTACCAACTCGGTAGGTGGCTGGATCCCAATTGCAGGACCTGGCCATGCTGGGCTCTCCTCCAACATCCCAAGGGGTTGGCCACAGAGGGGGTGCCCAAGCATTGGTGATGTCCTCCGTGCACCCCAGAGGTGATGACCCCTGAGGAGGGGAAGTGGGTGCTGTCCGAGAGGGAATGCCGTGCCCTCACATCATACATTGTGGGGCTGCCCCCAAGAACACATCGGCATCCTGTTCCCTTGATAGCAGTATTGAGTAACCAAGGAAGGTGCCCCGCTCGCCTCAGGCTGTCAGTTTGAAGACCCAGGGGGTCAGTGAGGCCAGCCCCCTCCAGCTGGAAAGGGTGTTTCCACCTGCTGGCTGCCACAGGAGTCCCTGCAATCCCACAGCATGGAACTAGTAACACCAGTCCAAGCACCCACGATGATCCCTGTGAAACTTTGCCTGCTTCTCTTGGAGCAACGTTGGGTCTGCAGTGCTGCTAACAGCAACAGTGAAGACTAGTATGAATATTAGCAGTGGATCACACAACTCATGCATAAATAAAGAATGCAGCTAGCTGTGAGAACTAATGTGAATTGTAGGACACTTTGATCATCAACACTTTGAATGCACTTTGCAGTGCTAGGATAGTCCCAGGGCTATTCATGTTTGAGGGTTGTCATGTCTACCATTGCCCTAAGGTTGTCCCCCAGTGAAGGCTCCCCAGGGTGAGGCACAGATGGATGAAGAGCCTCTGCCTCCTGAGCTGGAAAGACCATCTGCTCTGTGGACAGGAAAATGATGACCTGCATCTGGCCTGCCCCCAGAAGCTGTTGGTGGTAACGCCACTCAGCTGCCCTCCCAAGAGATGTGGCTTGAAGTCTAACCACCCAGTTAACACAAGCTGGGCTATGTCAGCCCTGCTCCACCACCCAGAGTCCAACAGGGGTACTGGTCAGGGGAATGGGAGGTGAGTCCATCTGTCCCTGCGACTAACCCACCCCCACGACCTTACTTGGTGACCCACCAAATTTAAGCATATTACTAAGCAGAGGAAAAGAACTAACCAGGATTCCCTCAGTAACGATTGATGAAGAAGGAAAAGCCTAGTGCCAAATCCCAGCCTGGGCAATGGGGCAGAGAAATGTTGCCATTGAAAGTCCATCTCTCTGGCACTGCCCAGGGGGCCCAATTCCTTGTGATCAAGGTTTAGCCTGTGGACAGTGTGATGCTGGTAGCAACCCTGGTGCATCAGAATCAGGTCTTCCTGGTGTTGGGCTGTTTGTGAATGCAACCTAAAGAGGGTGTTAAGCTCCATCTAAGCCTAACTACCAACATAAGATCAATAGCAGACAAGTACCTTAAGGGAAAGTTGAAAAGAACTTTGAAGAGAGAGTTCAAGAGAGTGTGAACCCAGTCAGAGATAAACAGTTGGGGTCTGCATGGACTGCCCATAGCATTCAATTCGGAGGCTTTATCAGCCAGCTGGGAAGGTGGATCTGTCTGGCCCAAGGCATGCCAGCATCCATCGGGTGCACTTCCTCCACTGATGTGCACTATGACTGGCTCCTAATCGGCCAGGTAGGCTGCATGGAAGGTGGCTCCCCTCCCCAGAGAGGAGTGTTATAGCCCATGGCATCAGCTCTCTCCATTCTGCAGGGTCATGGGAGGGGACCAGTGCCGTACCCGCCCCCGATCTCATGTTGGGGGCCAGGGGCTCCTGGCTACTAGTGGGACTGTTGAGTGGGTCAAATTGTCCTTGGTGCAACCCGAATGTCCCACTGTTGAGCGAGCAGGTTTACTACAGGTCCATGGGGTCCACAGTGATGTCATTGACCCACCCATCTCAAAACATGGACCAAGGAGTCTAACAGGTGTGCAAGTTCAAGTGCAGGCAAGATACATAATGAAAGTGAGGGTCGGCGCACATTGGCTGAGGTGGGATCCCCCCAAGCCATGCAGGGGGCACACCACCAGCTCATCTCACCCATACCATTGGGGAGGTGAAGCATGAACAAAGTGATTATATCTTGTCTATGGAAAAAATTTTAAATAACTCTGAAGAATATTTATTAGTATCCACATTATAAGTACAGGATAGTTACAAACAAATTAATTCCTGTTTATATGCATACTCGATGGAAGGTATTATATATTTAGACTTGTTCAATTTTGTGACAGTTTATAATCCTGTTCCAGGTATCCTGTTTGGGTTATCTAAAATTCATAAGGATTCAAGCAACCTACTATTTCTACTGATAGTTTATACCCCTGATTATGTGACAGAAGGCATTGCTTTACTTTTAGATGCAACATTAAATTTAATTGTTCAGTATGTAGATACATTTTAGAAGGGCATTTTTTTTCAATTTAAAACACATAGATTGAACTTTGGCCATTCCAGGGGTATTTAACTGCAAGAGTACGGGAGTCATATATATTAGTGTGTGTTCAAACTGTGACTGTTTATATATAGGAATGTCTAATACATGTTTAGAAAAGTGAATTAAAGAACATTTGTATTCAATTAAATCTAAAGACAACAACAATGCTTTATACAAACACTTTAGTTTGTAAGGAAAATAAAAACATTTTATTGCACTATTTTAGTGCAAGAGCCTAAAGGTCTTAGAGGTATTGACTACAGAAACCAAGCCTAATAAAAAGAAACATTATGGACACTGAAATAAATTAGGGGCTGATAAATTGCCAGGAATTAACAATTTTATTAATATTAAATGCTTTTTACAAAATAAGAGATTAAAATTAATAAAACAGTTTAGATGCATCCATGTTATTATTATAAATATTTATTATAAAGATTTTTTGTAGGTAAATATAAAGTTTTTAACATATAATTTTGTTTATTAGAAAATTGAATGTAATTAACTAATTGATTAAAGGAATGTTTTTATTGGTGTACTTGGATTTAAAACAAGTTGAATGTGCTTATATTATTTGTTCTGAAGAAGCCTGTAGTAGATGAAAGCAAAGAGTAAATATTTTCTACACAAATCCATTTGCTATTGAGAGTGTTTGTAAGCCTTGGTGGATTTTGTATTTATTTTTACAGTGTTTTTATCAGCTTATTTGTTCTGGGATTATTCTTGTTTTATTATTTTAGGTGCAGCATGAGCATACCTGGTGGGATCTGAAAGATGGTGAACTATGCCTGGGCAGGACAAAACCAAGGGGAATCTCTGGTGGAGGTCTGTAGTGGTTCTGACATGCAAATCAGTTATCTGACCTGGGTATAGGGGAGAAAGACTAATTGAACCATCTAGTAACTTGTTCCCTCTGATGATTCCCTCAGGATAGCTGATGTTCAGCAGATGCAGTTTTATCTGGTAAAGTGAATTATTAGAAGTCTTGGGGTCAAAACAATCTCAACCTATTCTTAAAGTTTAAATGGATAAGAAGCCCAACTCACTTGCTTGGAGCCAGGATTGGAATGCGAGTGCCTAGTGGGCCACATTTGGTGAACATAACTGGTTCTGCAGGATTAACTAAATGCTGGGTTATGGCACCAGATGTCAATGCTCTACAGACCCCAGAAAAGTTGTTGGTTGATATAGACAGCAGGTTAGTGGCCATGGATGTCAGAATCCACTAAGGAGTGTGTAACAACTCACTTGTCGAATCAACTAGCCATGTAAATGGATGGTGCTGGAGCATACCTAGCCACCCCCGGGGCTGGAAGCCAAGAAGGCTATACCACAATGAGTGGGAGGATTGCCACAGTGGCACTGAAACCTAGGGCGAGGGACTGGGTGGAGGCATCATGGATCCAGATCTTGGTGATAGTAGCAAATACAAAGGCTGAAGTGGAGAAGGGCTCCATGTTAACAGCAGTTGAACATTTGTCAGTCGATCCTTATAGATAAGTCAGCACTGATCCAAAGGTTGTTTGCTACAACCGAAAACAGTTGCTACAGTTTATACTTATGATTTAGTTTTAAAAAGTCTCCATTTTAAACTGTAGTTACGAAAGCTAGTTACGAAAACAAAATCGCCACTGATTCTAAAGACAATCACAAAGCATTCTATAGCTATGTCAAGAATCTCAATGGCAACACTCAGATCTGCTCTGCGTTACAGCACAATGGCACTAAATATACAGACCCAACTGATATTGCCAACATCCTGACAAGATAGGTTCAGTGCTAACTTTACTCCCTTCTCACCCCCTAAAGAGCCCATCTCTATACCAGAAGAATGCAAAGTTCCTGTAATCATAGCTGCACAGGTAAAAGCCACACTCTCCAAAGCCAAGAACACAGCACCCATGGGACCAGACAACATCCCAGGCTGTGTTCTACACGAACTACAGAACGAACTGGCACCCCACCTAAGTACCATGTTCAGTCATAGCCTCACCTCAGGCTTTGTGCCTGCTGAATGGCGCACAGCAATGGTTATCCCACTCCACAAGGGGGGAGCCACCACGGACCCCGAGAACTACCACCCAATTAGCCTGATGAACCTGGTCTGCAAGGCCATGGAATGTATCATCATGGAACTTATAAACAAAGACATTGGTAATCTCCAAACTCTGGACCCCACCCAGTTCGGGTTTGTAAAAGGCAGATTATGTCTCCTAAACCTGATAGACTTCTTTGAAGCAGTCACCAAAGTCGTAGACGAGGGTAAGGTGGTTCACACAGCCTATCTAGATCTTTCAAAGGCTTTTGACACCATCCCCCACTCTAAAATTATAGATAAACTCACTAAACTATGTATAAATCCCTATGTCACAAGATGAGTTGCCAACTGGCTCACTGACAGATCCCACACTGTGAAAGTAGCAGACTCCAAATCCGACTTCAGACCAGTGACAAGTGGAGTACCACAGGGTTCAGTCCTGGGTCCTCTCCTGTTTGGTATCTACTTCTTTGAAGTACAGGCTAACACAGAAGGTCTTTGGCTAATGAAGTTCGCAGATGACTGCAAACTAGGAGCCATAATTGAAACTCCTAACGATGTGGACATCCTACAAAAGGGCCTCACTGAGACAGATACCTGGTGTCAAAGCCATGGCCTCAAGCTCAATGCCAAAAAGTGCATTGTCATCCCCTTTGGTAAAAAGTCTGTACCCATGAACTACAACATAGGCAGTAGTATACTTAACACTGGAAGTGTGATAAGAGACCTTGGGACACAGGTGGACAGTAGTCTCTCCTTTGATAATCACATCGCCACAGTAGTCAGGAAATCCTTCTACATGGCACACCTCATCACAAAAGGTTTCTCATCCAGAAAAAAAGAGGTCATTGTTCCCCTCTACTCATCACTCATTAGACCCATTATAGAGTACAACACCCCTTTTGGTATGTACCTCACAAGACATCTACAACAACTAGAAAGGCCACAGAAATACCTCACAAAGAAGATTACCGACCTCAAACAGATGCTCTACGCAGACCGTCTAAAAAAACTCCAGTTTTATTCTTTCGCATATTGCCTACTCAGAGGTGTTCTCTGCCTAACATACAAAGCTATGTCAAACCCAGAGCTGTTGGACATGCTCCACTTAACGAAGTCCCAATCCCTCCGAGCTACACGCTCTAGTCCGAGCTACACGCTCTAGGGACCTAAACCTTGCCACCACAATAAACAGAACATGCCAGAGGGATAGATTCCTGTCCCAGAGACTTCCCATACTCTGGAATAAACTACCTATCTATATCAAACAAAGCTCCTCATTAGTACTCTTCAAGAAAAATCTTGATGATTGGATGGGAAATAGGAAATTCACCCTGGGGAATCACTTCTGTGGCTCTGTTCGACAGTGGCACAGGAAAATAATTTTCTTGGGTGTCAAAAGCCAGGGTACCTTTTTGGCTGGGCTTGTATAGGCCCTAGCGCCAATAGCCTGGTACATACCTATGAACCTATGAACCTATGTAGCAAACTGCTTGCTACAAATGTAGCATACAGTTGTTACAGTTTATACCCATCCTGCATGTAACACTAAAATGCTGAGGTTTTAGTTAAAAAAAATATTACTTTAAACTGTCCGTACTACAGTTTAAACCACATACAGAGTACTACAGCTCTCACTTTTGACAGCAAATGCAATACCAGCTTTTAAAAGCTAATATTGCATCAACGAAAGATCCAGAGCAGCTAAATGTGCCCTCCAACACTTTGTACCTTGGGCAGTTGTGCCTCTCACTCTGCTCTAGTTATGCTATTGCTCTTTATTGACCTGGCTTAAATAAAATCATTCTTATCATTGTCTCTGATTCAGAAACAAACAAAAGAAAACTGATGCTGATTGGCACATGCAATACTCTGCTCAGTTTACCTTGTAATTAGTAATCCCCCCAATAATTGGGTAGTAGTAAATTCATGATAACCTTAAGAACTTTAGCCTTATTGTTGCACATTTTTTAATTATGGGTTGCTAGAACAACAATTTTAAGGGAAGAGTCAGGTCTGTCTTGAAACTCAAAAAAAGCTCACATGTTGCAGTAGTTGACAAATAGCTGCTATGCACAGTCAATTCCAGATCCAACAAATGCAACAACCTCAGTTTACTGAAATTACATTTTCTGGGGATTAGAGCAGATAAAAAACAAAGCAACTGCAGACTGAATATTGGGAGAAAAACACTTTATAATGCACTGTCCTCTCATTGTTGATCATCTTGGGATCATGCCATTAGTGTCAATTAAATAGTTGGAATCTTGGCAAGAAGGCATATCTTATAATGTTTTTAAATAAAACAAACTAAAAACAGTCTCAGATATTTTGCTTGCTGCTCAACATGAATAAGCAATCATTCCTTTCATTCCCTGCATGATCCCAACACTAAAGACATACAAGTACCCCTGGCGATCAAATTTATTTCCTTTATTTGATAATCATGTGAATGGGGTGGTCTGGGGCCACTTCGGCTAAAACCTTGGTATAATGGAAGTTTAACATTAACTGAAGTTTATAGTTCTAAGTGAGTTATACAGTAAATCTGTAAGTAACTCTTGTAATGAGTGACTTTTTATGAACAAGAAAATCAATGTATAATTCTTCATGTTGGAAATAACACTAAATCTGGAAAAAAGATTTAGTATAAAGAATTGATTAAATCAAGAGAAGGATTGCCCAGAATTACAGCAAGCTCAAACATAAAAAAATATGTAAAAAGGACTAAAAATATTATGGAAATTGTAAATGTTAATAACAAGAAAAAAATGTTCACATATGTATACAAGGAGGAGAATCTAAACATAGCTTGCTGTATGGAGTTATAACTGCTTTAAATGTGATTCAGTTAAGCAAGCTGGGCTGTGACAAATGGAGGTGAGATAGATCTTAATTATCTTTGTCAAGTATATTAGTAGGTAGTTTTTAGGTTTACCTGAAGTTTGTTTTGAGCAATGTTATTAGTTATATATCTAAACCAAGATGATCCCCATTTTATCCTATTTTACTAAACAGCTTCTTCCCTATAATTCAAACAAATGTGTCCTTGAAGATAGAATGAGTTGTCATTGCCAACATGAAGCTGTAAGGTGATATCTAATTTATTTTTTATGTGTTGGGGAGTAATTGGTGTAGAAGAGTTTAAAGGGATAAAAGAAGTAACATAGAAAAGAGAGAATTAGGCAGGAACAGGAAGTGAAATCTGAGGTAAGTTTGGCCTCCCAAGCCAAAGACAACCACAAAACATTCTTTTGCTATGTCCGCAACCTCAAAGGCAATACACAATTGTGTGCAAACCTCATTTTAAATGAAACCACCTATACTGAGCCAGAAGATATAGCAAACCTTCTGGCTGATAAATTCATCTCCAACTTTACCCTTCTCTCCCCCTCAGCCTTCCCTCGGGAAATATCATCAAATATAACTTCCCCTACTATCAGTACAGAAGAGGTCCTTAATGCTGTCTCTATGACCAAGAACACTGAATCAATATCTCAGGCTGCCTTCTAAATAGCATGAAACATGACCTATCAGGGCCTGTGGAATTGCTATTTAACTCTAGCCTCCAAACAGGCTTCGTACCTCATGAAAGGAGAAAGGCAACAGTCATCCCAATGCACAAAGCTGGGCCATCTATGGACCCTGGAAACTACAGATCATAAGTCTAACTAGTCTTATATGTAAAGCCATGGAAAGAATTATCATAGAGATGATCTACAGAGATATAGTAAACCTCCAGACACTACCCCCAACCCAATTTGGTTTCATCAGGGGCAGATCATGCCTACTCAGCCTGGTGGACTTTTTTTGAGAAGGTCACCAAAGCAATGGATGAGGGCAAAATCATTCACACTACCTACCTTGACCTGACCAAGGCATTTGACACAATACCCAACTTGGTCATTGTTGACAAACTCAAGAGGTTAGCTACAAACCTGTATGACACCCAGTGGATAGCCAACTGGCTCACAGGCAGGAGCAAGGAAGTTAGAATTGGGGAGTCCACTTCTACAAATAGGCCAGTCACTAGTGGAGTCCCTCAGGAATCAGTCCTTGGACTGCTGCTTTTTGACCTTTACTTCTCAGAATCAAGGCCAGTGTCAGTGGTCTCTGGCTGACTAAATCTGCAGATGATTGCAAATTAGGAGCTGTCATTGAATCCCACACTCACACAACTGTTCTCCAGGAGGGGCTGACACAGACAAACAATTGGTGTCAAAGCCATGGGCTAAAACTAAAAATGCCAAGAAATGCATAATAGTATCCTTTGGGAAGTCATCCATCCCAGGTAACTATCATATTGACAACACACCCCTTAGAGTTGACCCAGTAGTCAGAGACTTAGGGACACATGTAGATAGTAATCTAGCCTTTGACCATCATGTGTCTACAGTGGTGAGGAAATCATTCTATGTTAGACAACTTATAAACAAGTGTATGGCATCTAAGTCCAAGGAAGTCATTGAGCCACTCTATTCGGCATTCATCAGACATATCATTGAGTAAAATGGCCTCTTTGGTATGTACCTAAGCAGGCATATCCGACAGTTGGAACATCCATAGATGTTCCTCACTAAAAGAATACAGGGTATAAGTAAAATGTCCTCCTACAAGCTTTTGAGGGGAAATCTATGCCTGGCATACAGAGCATTGTCAGACGCCATTCTGATGGACCTCCTGCATATCCACAAAACAAACAGCACCAGAATTACCCATTCTAAAGGCTTAAACCTTGCCTGTGATATAAATAGGACCTGCTGAAGAGATAGATATATATCCCAGAGACTACTCTGTCTATGGAACAGGCTCCCCATCCATGTAAAGCAGAGTTCCTCCTTAACCAAATTCAAGTGCAACTTGGACAATTGGATGGGAAAAGGGAAATTCATCACTGGTTTGGCACCAATGTTTCTAATGGACACAGGTAGCCTGTAAATGGTTCATCTCCTGGGCCCATGCTTACACTTATCAAGGGTATCAGAGCTTGTCAGAGATTTGGTATACATGGCTAGGCTTAAAAATGCCCTTGTGGTCATTAGCCAATAAACAACTATCAACCTATGAAGCTATGAGCCATTAGGGTTTTAGGAGCATTGTACAGTGATATTTTGCTTTGAACGCAACATTAAAATAAATGTCATTCATAACCCCTGCTTTTTTGTAAAGTGTTAGGGGTTCCTAGTCTCGCTTTAATAATTGAAACATTTGGGTTGCTACAGGTGTGTACTAGTTTGCAACCAAATTTACAAGATATTTAACATTTCCATTTCTGTGCCAACTTGCATATATGTACAAGCCATACATTGGCTTGATATTAGCTGGTTTTGCTCAAAGCTTAGCTCTTCCAATGGATATGCAGCAGAATCATTGCCAGCTGACTGTTTCAGAAATGACATTATATATATTGCAGTTAGTCAAACTTCAGCAAGACTACCTACCTACACAAAATACTGCAGAGTGTGTCGGGCCTTTTCAGCCTCTACTAATTGTAACACAACCATCATGCCTAACTTTAAACATTTTAATAGCAGTTTATAAAATATTAACTAATTGCAATCACTCACTAGACAGCTTGTAAGCTGTCAAACTTTTTTAAATGTTCATGACACCATGCAGGTTGGCACCCAGGCCAAGCTCTCCAATGAACCCACCCTTGTAACAGCACTACCTGTACCTTATTTGCTTTCTTAAAATCACAATATTCTGCCATTCATTCTAATGCAGAAGGAGCTCCATAAGTGATTGTGCTGTATATAAGCTTTATAGTAAGTTGTCACATGGGTTTATCATATCACAGTTTGCCTTAAATTTAACAACATCAGTTATGCTATAAGATTAAATGTCTATGCAGTCCAATGATTTTTTTACACTGCTTTAATGTAATTGCAACAAAACTCAAAATATAATTTGTTCTTTCCATTGTTTTGTTGTACAATTCATGTTTAAATGTCCATGTTTATAGTTTGCATACAGTAATGTTACACATTTTGAGTTACAACTGACGCATTTATCTCTTTTTTTACTTGTGCTAGCTGTGGATACTTGCATTTACTCGGTCATTTCTTACAAATTGTCTGATATACAGGAAAATGATAGTAGTTGGATTAGTCCATTTAATGTTTTGAAAATGAAACTAATACAGCCTAGATGTGTGCAAAACAAAACAGCACGTCAGTTCATGTTCACAAAATGTTTTGTCTGCTGTTTACACTGAATAATTTAGTCTGTCTCCATGCCTTTAGCCCTGTCATATTATTGAAGTTAGGCATTACAATGGTTCAAGGTATTACTCATAAAACAATACACCTTAGAGTAAATGCATTGTGTCATACATTGTTCCACAAAAGCCCTTTGTGATTCAAAATATACCATGCACAACACAGCAAGACCCAGAGCATATCCTTGCTTCATTGTGCACCACTAGTACCCCTGGCAATTAACCCCTGGGCAAATTAACCTGCCTCCCAGATTGTATGCAATCTGTAAAGCCAGCACCATTGAACTACTAGCTTAGCTTGCTGAGATAACTCATGGGACAGCAATGGTGGAATGGAAAGCTGTAACTACAGTGTGGTGAAGGGAATGACTTCTCTGGGTCCAAACTGATAGGGAACATGATAAGCATGGCCAATAATAAGGGAATGCAGTACCAGAACTATTTTAATGAATGCCAATAGTGCAACTGAGGTCATTGCTGAAGTGCTCACTATGTGGTGATTTATAAAATTATTATAAACCAGCTTGCCACAGCTTCCCAGTTTCATAGCAGAAGAGTTTTTTTTTTTTTTCTTCAACTTTGAAAGTTCAAGAATATAAAACCACAAGTTAAATGAGGAACCAGGAAAAACAGAACTAATAACTAAAAAAACATTCCTAGGTGAAACAGACTGCTCGGGAGCTATATACCAAGAGTATAACATTTATTTAAGCTTTAAGTGAATACAAATCAGCTTTTCATCAGTAAGTCTTCTTCAGAATACAATAGACCCACTGAATCAGTTTGTGTGTGTGTGTGTGTGTGTGTGTGTGTGTGTGTGTGTGTGTGTGTGTGTGTGTGTGTGTGTGTGTGTGTGTGTGTGTGTGCACTAATCAGCTGATAGTCTTAATCAAGTTTAATTGCGACAAAATGAAAACACCTGAAAGAAAGTATAAAAAACACACCATTAAAACACTTTTTTTCTCTGACACGAAAAAGACTGAATATAAAAAACTGTATACATGTGAGAAACTGTAATAAAGACTAAGAAAATATACCCAGTAAAACTTTATATAACCACAGTGTAAAACACAATAAAAAACATATAACTTATTTAGGTTCTGAGTAATATATATTTACACATTTATATTAATGTCCAACAATAGTGGAACTTCCAGCTTAAACAATACTAAATTTTGTGTGTTTAGGCTGACTATTATTTCTCTGCCCTGACTTTTAATAATGACACCAGGGATAGCCAGTTATTGATTCCAGGGACATTGGCTGCATCTAGTTTAATTTGCCAACTCAGCTCTTTTAATTCCAACTTGTCTTTCCACTCACTCTTTCTAGGAACAACTGGTGCATTTTTCAATACAGTAAACAAAAATTGCATATAACCACCACAACAGGCAGAATGTCTATAGAAAGTATTGTTTGGATTTGTATTAGATATCTCATATCGGTGTTCATATGTCCCTTTCATTAGCTGCCTTTCTGTTTTCCCTAAAATGCAGGGCAGGACATAAACACAGTCAAATACATCACCCTCTTAGACAATTCCCTTCCTGTGCATGGATGATAGACTTTATTGCATTTTGCAGCTGCAGTACTGGATGGCTCCATATATATTTACACTGGCTGCACATTCCACATGTTTGGGTACCTTTACTCATTTTCTTTCTTTCTTCTCCTTGTTGTCACTATTAAATTCTAAAATATTATTGATATTTTACCTTTTTGTATACATACAAGTGGGTCTGTTACCAACTATATCTCTGATTTAGCAACAAAAACAACAAACCACAATGGATATAATAAAAACAAACAGTGCACCCACCGTGATGCAGCGGTTAGTGTTGTCACCTCACAGCAAGAGGTTCTCCTGTTTGATTCTCAGCTGGAGCTCCTTCTGTGAGGAGTCTGCATGTCCTCCCCATGGTCGAGTGATGTATAAAGACATGCAAGTAGGTGCGTGCGTGAAGGGGTGTGCCTTCTTTGAAGGTTGGGCATTGGGCTGGCAATTTGGCACTGTAACAATTCACTGCCAATCATTAACGGACCGGAGTTCTGCTGTGGCGACTCCTAACCGGGAAAAGCCAAAAGACATTACTTTACTACAAGAAGTCAGTGCAATATGCTTCTTTACTCTCCTGGTAACTCGGCCTTTTGCCTTCAAGGGATGAATTTGAGTCAACAGTACCAGCACCTGTATAAAATATTTATAAATAAAAGCATGTGTGGGTTTGGATTATTTATTTGGGGAACTGGGATATACAGATTCTATACAGAATGTGTATTAAAATTTATACTAGAATTTATACTCACATTTGCATTTGTAGGTTATATTTGTATATTCAAATGGTTGTGCACTCACATTTTTTAGGATGCATCTTAGTGTTTGTATAATTGATTAGTTGTTTAATTGCCAATGAATGTACTATGGAATGTGTATTTAAGTTGCTAGTACTGTCGATTCAAATTCATCCCTTGAAGGCGAAAGGCCGAGGTACCAGGAGATTAAAGAAGCATATTGCACCAACTTCTTGTAGTGTTTTTTTTTATTATATCTCTGATTTGTCTGTCTTACACCAATATTCCCCAATTTATACTTATGATATCCCTAATGCTATTGGAACCAACACTGTTTTCAAGTACCTTAGCTCTAGGAAGTCTCTAGCCTTTACTACTTCCCCATATTCTAATTGTGGACAAGCATCTACTTTTTTCCCCATTTTGAATATTATTATCAGATATCAAAATAGCTCCATTATTTAAGCCTGTTCCCAAGAGAAGCAGATATTTCTTCCCTCTATCTTAGGTAACCCCTGTGTTAATGTTTCTCACAAAAAGCTCAGGGTATCACCTCTCAAGGAACATATCCTCCAATTTAATTTTTTCAGTTTCAAAAGTTATATTATTAAACACCATCCTTACTAATCAAATAAATTGTCCCTTAACTAGATTTTGTTCCAGGGCAAGGATGCATACTACTAAAATGTAGATAACGGTTCAAGAAAGTGGGTTTTGAGTAAATAATTGAGGAAAACCCATTTTCCTTCTTCTCTAAAGTGATGTCCAAGTAACTGATGCTTTTTTGTCCATTTGGTAATTGAATTTCAAGAAAGGGGTAGTAAGGTACTCGATGAAACCAGGAATTTATTCTATGTCCCACACCCAGAGGACAAAGATGTCATCCTAATATCAGAGATATAATGAAAACTTTGACTTGCGAAGGGGTCTGCTTGTGTCCCCATTTATGCCAACTTGGTGATGCTTAGTTGGGAGAGACATTTCATTTTTGGTTCCTCTTTTGAGGAGAAGTTTTCATTATATCTCAGATATTTGGATGACATCTTTGTCCTCTGGGTGGGAGACATAGAGGAAATTCCACGTTTCATAGAGTATTTGAATAATACTAGCCCTTTTTTGAAATTCACTTGCCAAATGGACAAAAAAGAATTAATTACTTGGACATCACCTTAGGGACGAAACAAAATGGGCTTTCCTCTACGATTTACTGAAAACCCACTTTCTCGAACAGTTATCTACATTTTAGTAGTATGAATCCTTTGCCCAAGAAAAAAATCCTTGTTAAGGGACAATTTATTAGATTGGCAAGGATGGTGTTTGATAATATAACTTTTGAAACTGAAAAAATAAAGTTGAAGGATATGTTCCTTGAAAGAGAGGATACACTGAGCTTTTTGGGAGAACCATTAGCACAGAGGTTGCCCAAAACAGAGGGAAGAAATATCTACCCCTCTTGAGAACAAGCTTAAATAAGGGAGCTATTTTGATATCTGACAACAATAATTTTCAAAATGGGGAAGAAGGAGTATATGCTTGTCCACGATTAGAATATGAGGAAGTAGTAAAGAGTAAAGACTTCCCTGGAGCTATGGTACTTGAATATGGTGTTGGTCCCAATAGCATTAGGGACGTCATAAGTAAAAGTTGAGGAATATTGGTAGAAGATGGACAAATCAGAGATATAGTCGGTAACAGACCCACTTCTATATATAAAAAAGTAAAAAATATCATGGATATTTTATACTCTAATGATGACAACAAGGAGAAGAAAGAAAACATTAGTAAAAGTACCCAAAAATGTAGAATGTGTAGCCAGTGTAAATATATATTGGACCATTCAGTACTGCAGCTGCAAAATGCAGCAAAGCCTATCATCCACTCACAGGAAGGGAATTGTCTATTAAGGGGGAGGTATATTTGGCTGTGTGTATGACCTGGCCTGCATTTTATGTAAGAAAAACAGAATGGCAACTAAAGAAAAGGACATACGAACACCAGTATGAGATATCTAATAAGACTCCAAACAATGTTTTGCATAGACATTCTGCCTGCTGTAGTGTTTTTTTTTTTTGTTTACTATATTGGAAAATGTTCCTGTTGATCCTAGAAGGGGTAGGTGGAAAGACAAGTTGGAATTAAAAGAGCTGAGTTGGTAGATTAAACTATATGCAACCTATTTCCCTGGAATTAATGATTGCAAATCCCTGGTGCCATTATTAAAATTCAGGGCAGAGAAATATTAGTCAGTCTAAATATACAAGAATGTAGTATTTTTTAAGCTAGAAGTTTCACTGTTGTTGGACATTAATATACATGTGTAAATATACATTACTCAGAACCTAAATACGTTTTTTTTATTGTGTTTTATACTGTGGTTTTATAAACTTTTACTGGGTATGTTTACTTAGTCATTATTACAGTTTCTCATATGTATACATTTTTTTTTTAATATTCAGTCTTTTTCATGTCAAAGAAAATGTTTTAGTGGTGTGTTTTTTAAATCTCACTTCAGGTGCTTTCATTTTGCACAATTAAACTTGATTAAGACTATCAGCTGATTAATAGACATACACACACGCACACACACGCACGCATGCACACACACACACACACACACATATATATATATATATATATATATATATATATATATATATACACACACACACACACACACACACATATATATATATATATATATATATATACACATGGATTCAGTGGGTCTATTTTATTCTGCAGAAGTCTTACTGATGAAAAGCTGATTTGCATTCACTTAAAGCTTAAATAAATGATTCACCCTTGGTTTGTGGCTCCTGAGCAGTCCATTTCACCTGGGAATATTTTTTTGTTATAAGTTCAAGAATATGCCCAGGTTGCCTCATGACTTAGCCATGGTTCTTTTTTTTTGTGCTAAAAATGTATAGCCATCTTCTGTCCATGTTCCAAAATCCTTGAAAAATGTATTTATAACCAGCTTCTTAAATACCCAATGGAAGACAACCTTCTGACCCCTTCTCAACATGGCTCCAGGCCTAATCATAGCACCTCCAATGCCCTGCTCTCCTTTACCCGCAACATCGCAGAAGCAATGGACAAAAATCTTCTGGTATCCTCCCTATTCCTTGACCTCTCTAAAGCTTTTGATGCTGTCTCCCACCAAGGCTCATCTCTAAACTAACTGAACTTAAGCTCTCCCACTCTACCATTCAGTGGTTCTCCAGCTACCTCTCTAACTGGATTCAGTCTGTGTGATGGCAGTCTACCAGTTCTCCTTTTCTACCCATCCAGACTGGTGTCCCCAAGGCTCTATACTTGACCCCCTTCTTTTTAACATTTTCACTAATAATCTCTTCTCCTCCTGTTCCATCTCCACTTTCATACAATATGCTGACAACTCTACTCTCATCTCTATCTCTGATGACATCTCTGACCTTCTTTCCATCACCCAAAACACTCTCTCATCCATGGAAAAATGGCTAACAGACCACCAACTCAAACTCAACCCCAAAAACACTAAGCTCCTACTATTTCACCCCAGAACTCCCTCCCAACCCAAATCCACCTTTGTCATCTCTTTTCTTAATAATATCCTCATCAAAGCAGAGTCTCACACCAAATTATTTGGCACTATAATCAACAATCAGCTAAAATTCAATATCCATGTACAACACTGTATTAAGAAAATCAATCAGAAACTAGGTATTCTGTATAGAAATAAAAAAATTCCTAGCTCCCAACTCCACACTTACTCTTGCCCAAGCCTTCCTTCTTCCATGCCTTCTCTATGCCTCCCCTATTCTTACCCATCTCCAGTCATCCCTACTAACCAAGCTTGAACAACCTATAACAATATAGCCAGATTTGACTCTGAACAATCATATAAATCACATAATTGCCCTGCCCTAAATAAACTCCAGTGGCTTGAATTCCCCCAGCTCCAGCTCCTCTCCCAACTTCAGCTCACACACTCTGTACTAAATAATCCCCTAGCCTGCCCCTCTCTTTCAACCCTAGTATCTCTTTATACACCAGCTTGTTCACTTTGTAGCTCTGGCCAGAAATTCCTTGCCATCTATAAACCAAATTAAAACACTGGCAAATTTCTCTACAAAAATTCAGTGTCCCAGGCCTGGAATAGGCTTCCTCCTGACATCCACAACATTAATAGTACCAGCCTCTTCAAATCTAGACTAAAAAACTACCTCATCAACTCCAGAACCTACTGATCTCATAATCCCCCTTAACCTTCTTTTTATCTGTACTCTGTCCACATTTCTCTCCTTTCTTACGTTAACTAAATTATCTGTCTCATTCATGCTGCCAATAATGTCTTTACTATTACTATACTCCCTGATAAATGAACTTGCTTGTTCTGACTGTTTACTCATGTTATTCTAAAGAGTTTCTAAATATTGTAAAAAATTAATTCTGGCTGTTTCTCCACTAGCTGTATAATCAATATACATTATGTTTCCTTACTGAATACCAACAACTGTATTCTCTGTGCATACAATATTGTATATATAGTCTTTGTACTCTATGTTTCAATGCTGCATATCAACATTTGTGTTCTGTATTCTATACTCTTCTGTAAATATTTGTAAACTGGAGCTTTTCTCCTCAGGTCTCCACTGAAAATGTGAAATTTGGCTCAGTTGGACATACCTAGTTAACAAATGTCAAATAAATAAAATAAATAACTAAATAAATATTAAAATGTTTTTCAAAGTATTTACAAGAAATAACAAACATTTTTAAAAAATGCAATAAAATAGGTGAGTAAATTGAAATAAAATGTTTGAAAATGAAATAACAATGTCACTATTTACAGTATATACAAAATGGGTGAGACCAAATTAATATTTATTTATTTGTTTATTTATTTATTTATTTATTTTCCATTTGTTTACTGGGGATGTCCGACTGGGCCAGAGGTCCGTTTTCAGTGGAGGCCTAAGGAGAAAAGCTCCTTTATAAAAAAACATTATATGCAAATTCATGCAACACAATATCATAAACACATAGCAATTTTGCAATACAATACAAGAAAACACATTACAGGATAATACAAGAAATATAGGCAGTAAGTAAGCTAAACAACTAATTGACAAAAACAAAGAGATGTCTAACAAAACATATAATATAGAGTAATAATATTCTGAGTAGAAAAACATTGCTAATTAGCAAACTAATAAATAAAAGTAGAGTGTACCATCATAGGGAAATGGTAAATTTTTAGGTGAAATGTCATGGTATAGGAGGGAAATATTATGCAAAACATATATGGTATAGAAGGCAATAAAAAATATATGTTATATTAGTGGTACGTATTCTTAAAACAGTGACAGCAAGGCAGTGTGGAGGTGAGTTGATAAGGAGGGAAAAAAAGATGCATATAAAAGACTTGACATAGGCTGAAAGTAATTTAAGGAGTAGTGAATTAAAGGTAGGTAGAGAGAAGCTGAAATTTGGTGGGTGCTGAAAAAGGTAGCTTAGAATATAAAAAGAGGAAAGATAAATATGGCTGAAAGAAAAAGGATGTACAGAATATTTAACCCAGGTTAATGCAGGAGCAGAGTCAGTTGTTAACAAAGTGTTCCTTAAGCAGTGTTTTAAATGTACACAAGGCAAGTATACTAATTCTCAAAACAAATTAAATTCTATATGCTAAGATGAAAATGTTTCATGTAAGGCTTGTACTTTCTACCAAGGATTATTCATACGTTTATCAGGGTAAATTCTGTTCTGTTTTACTGCTGTCTCTTTGATTGCTGTGTCTTTTAGAAGGATAAGAAAATCTTCAAATTTTGATTCTGAAGGTTTCTTCCAGTTTCTTGTAATAGTTTTTCTGGCTCAGCAAGAATTGTCCAAGTTAGATAAGAAAAGTCCTTTTTCAAGTTTTATTTTCAGTAAACTAAATAGAACCATGTCTTTTGTTAAAATAAAGGTGTCATTCCATAAAAACTTAAAAAAAATCTTACACCTTTACCCAAAATTTATGAACCATAGAACCATAAAACAGTCATAAAACATATATGTCTAGTTAGCCTTAGTAAGTTTTTTTCTATTTCCGACATTCAGATTTTTTTTTCTCATTTTGGCTACCCTTACAGAAGTCAAAAAAGCTCTAAACAAAAATTTCCAAGTAAATAATCTCCAATAATGGGTCCAAGATGTGTTTTTAATAGATGAAAGAAGTTGTATTTTTTTCAGTTAAAGCTATATGGTATTCTTTTATAAAGACGTTCCAAAAATTCTCATTTAAATTATATATATCTTTATCAAGTACTGAATGTAATTTAGAAATGAAATTTTCAAATTCTCGATGTTTATAGATAAATTTATTTAAACATTTAATCTGTTCTGGGAAATCAGTATTTCGTGAATTACAGAAAAGAGATAACTTGGTTTGAATAGATATTAAAACTAAATGTGCATGAATTGTATCAGTAAAATTAATATTAAACTCTAAGCATAAAGATTCTTCATAGTTAGTACAAACTGACCTTGCGAGCCATTTTAAGCCTAGCCAATTATCCCTTGCGAGACTCAAACTCTGCACCTTGTGTTTGTAAGGCAAACACCTTAACCATTAGGCCATATATTATTCTATATACTTAACTCTATTTTCTTCATAGCATTGATACCAACAAAAAAACGTCAATTTTTCCAAGGGATAAGCATATGAATTGGTAATTTATTATTACATTTGTTTTTGTTAAAGTGAAGGGAATAAGGGATGCAAACCAAAATCTATAATTAGAATTAATCAATATTATTTTCTAAAAAATGTTAAGATTGAATTTATATAGTTATAATTAATTAATTATTATATAGGAGTTTGAATAAATATACAAATATAAAACCAGAAGGGATTATGTGATTTCATATTTATTAAGTCTAAAGAGCTCAGTTTGTTAATATTAAAAAGTTGATAATGTAATTTTTTCCAGTTTGTTATATAATTATCATACAGCTAATTGAAAATGTTTTTTACAATTATTGCTTTTGCATAAGTTTCCATATTTGGAAAGTTCACACCTCCAGATTTCCATGGTGTAAAGTGATGATTTATATTTAATCTTTGCTTATTTAGATACCATAGGAAATCAATGCATAATTTATTTAGTCTTTTAATTTGTTTATTATTAGTAGGCATTATAAGACATTAAGTTTTGTATAATATTTTTGGGAATAAAGTCATTTTAATAATTTGCAATCTATCTTCAAAAGAAATAAAAATTTTATTCTGGGAGTTAATTAAGTTAGTTAAAGTGATAATTAGTAGATTATTTACATATATAATTATCTGTATTTACTAGATAGTTAGATTTAGACTTATTAAAATAAGAAGTTATGTACCTACCATAACGTTCCATGTTAGTTGTCTTCTCTCGCCTTCTTTCTTGCTTGATGGGTTCGGAGCCGATCCGCTTTAGCTCGAGAACTCCTTTTACCAGCTCGAGGCAGCCCCATATCCCATGATGCAAGGCAGGAAGTACCCAGATCTCGTTTGTTGACAAAAGGGCAATAACACCAAGCATAAACAATACTTCCCAAAGGAAGAAGAAACTTACAGATGGAAAAAAGGACCAGGTCTAATGGTCTTTAGCATTATAGTTTCTTATACAAGGTCTGTCCAGGCCAGGGGGAAGGAGGGAGGGAAAGAAGAGCGAGAAGACAACTAACATGGAACGTTATGGTAATGTTAAGTTGTCAATCTCGCCTTCATTCTTGCTTGATGGGACTAGCACCTCTATCCTGGGTGGCTCAATGGAACAAACTCTTGAGGACTGTAGAGCCAAAACTGGCTCTGTCCCTGGAGGCCAAGTCCAATTTGTAATGGGAAACAAAAGTGTGAGGAGTGGCCCAAGTAGCCGCTGCACAAATAGTGTCTAAAGGTAGTCTAGCTTGAAAGGCTGTAGAAGTAGCTAAACTCCTAGTTGAATGTGCTTTAGGTTTTGAGCACAGCTGTTTTCCCCTGATCGTATAAATTTCAGTGATGACAAGAAAGCCATCTGGACAAAGTCACTTTAGAAACAGGAAGGCCTTTTTATTATCCGCATAGGAAACAAAAGTTGATCAGATTTCCTAAATTTTTTGTTCTGTCCAAATAATATCTAAGCTGACGGTGGACATCAAGATAATGTAGCTTTTGTTCAGCTCTATCTGAATAGTTAGGAAAAATACAGGAGATCAATGGATTGATTCAGATTGTTTTTAGGTAAAAATGATGGATTAGTTCTCAAAGATACTCTGTCTTTGTGAAAATCAAATAGGGAACAGAAAGAGCATGAAGTTCAGACACCCTCCTGGCAGATGTAATAGCCACTAGGAATAAAGTTTTCCAAGAAAGATATTTCAGGGAACAAGAAACAGCTGGCTCAAGGGGAAGAATCAAGGATGTCAGCACTAAATTTAAATCCCACTGAGGAGGAGGATTCCTGATTGGAGGCTTTAGTAGGAAAATCCCTTTCAAAAAGGCCCTGCAGAGTCTATGGGACATAATATTATGATCTGCTATCCCGACATGAAAATTAGAAATAGCAGCCAACTGAACTCTGACTGTGGAAGAAGAGGAGCCTGCATGGAAAATCTCTGCTAAGAAGTCCAGAACTGCCTGAACAGGGCAGTAAAAGGATCAATATTTTGGGCCTTAGCCCAATAAGAGAAACGCTTCCATTTGCTTGTGTAAATCCTCCTGGTAGAGGATTTTAGTGAAGGTACTATAATATCTCTAACTGGGTTAGAGATCAAAGGAAGCCTGGCTAAGGAAGGAAGTGGAGCAACCATGCTGTGAGGTTGAGAGAAGGGATTGACCGGTGCAGCTGACCGGATTGGTGAATCAGTAGATCTGGCACTGGGTCCAGATGCCACGGCTGCACCAAAAGGTGACGATGGAGGAACGGGAACCAAACTTGTCGAGGCCAGTAAGGGCAATGAGAATCAATTTGGCTCTCAAAGCGGTAGCTTTCTGGATCACCTGAGGGATCAGAGGAAATGGAGGAAGGCATAAAGAAGTCCCTGGGGCCAATCCTGGGTCAGAGCGTCTCTGGGGATGGCCTGATAGAGGGAAGAGGCTGAAGAAGTCTGGACATTTGCTGTTTTGGGGAGTAGCAAAAGATCGATTCCAGAAAAATCTCTTCCGCTATGGATTGCTTGAGAGACCACTCGTGAGGCATGAGAATAGTTCTGCTCAATCTGTCCGCTATAATGTTGGTTTTCCCAGGGATGTACCAGAAACCGATGAGAGGAGATCGCCCATTGCCATAGTCTGGACACAAGGGGTAGGACTTGGTTCCGCCCTGTTTGTTGATATACCAAACTACAGACATGTTGTCTGTGTGGACTGCAATTGTCCCTACGGGAAGAAAGTCGTTGAGGGCTTGCAACGTTAAAAGCACTGCTCTCATCTCCAGGACATTTATGTGCAGATGGTACTTTGCCACGCCCCATGAACCATCCTGCCCTGATAATGACCCCCACCGGATGAGGGAGGCACCGGTGGTGACAGTGACTATCGGGCACGGAGGTACAAAGCACCTGCCTTGGTGAACCTGAGACGATGTGATCCACCAAGCAAGATGTTCTTTGCATGTTTGTGTCACCAGAATCTGGTGACGCATTGGGAGTTGCTGGTATGACCACTGTGTGAACAGCATCCACTGAAGGAGGCATGTAGAATCGAGCCAGGGAAGAAGAGTGATGGCCGCAGCCATAAGACCTAATACCTTTAGAACCATTCTGGCCTGTACCTTTTGCTGGCCAGAATGATCCTGACATGAGTCTGAATGTCTGAAACTCTTTGTTCTGTAAGGGTAGCTGACATCCTAACAGTGTTTAAGTTTGCGCCTATGAAGGTAATAGACTGGCAGGGCGATAAGGATGACTTTTCAGTTGACTGAGATGCCCAAATGAGAACAAAGGTCTATTGTGTAATCCCTGGCTTGTATAAGCTGATGCCTGGTGGTGGCTGACAGGAGCCAGTCGTCGAGATACGGAAACACCTGGAATCCTTGACGGCTCAGGTGAGCCGTGACCACTGCCATGCATTTGGTGAACACTCTGGGGCTGTAGTGAGACCAAAGGGCAGGGCTCTGAACTGGAAATGACTGGACCCCAGCGCGGAGAAATCTCCTGGAGCGTCTGTGAATTTTGATGTGATAGTACGCATCCTGAAGATCTATTGAGCACATCCAGTTGTCCTTCTGTAAGAAGGGCAGAATTGACTGAAGAGTGACCATTCGAATCTTGTCTTCCTGACAGACTTGTTGAGTCTGCTGAGATCCAATATTGGTCTCCAGTCTCCCGTCTTTTGGGGACCAAAAGAACCTTGAGTAGATTCCGGCTCTGAATGGTCTATTGTGACTGGCTGAATGGCTCTTTTTGCAGTAGTTTTGATCTCTAACTCTGCAATGTCCCTTAGACCGGGTGGTACATCTGGAAGGGAACTTGAGGGAAGGGACTTTCCTCGAAAGGAATTATGTAACCCTTGGATATGATCGACTGTACCCATCTGTCTTGAGTGAGGGAATGCCAGGCTTCTGGGTACAGTGATAATCTTCCCGACTGCCTCCAAGGAGGGACAGCCGGGCAACACCTCAGGGATGCTGAAAAGGCTTTTCAGGAAGAGACTCCCTGTTGCCCTGGTTCTTCGGACCCCCTCTGCCTCTAGAGCGGCGTCTGTTATTGTTACCCTCTGCCTCTAGGGGTAAACTGACTTTGGGATTTACGGAACCACATCTTCCCACCCTTCTGTCCTTTGGGATAAGGCCTAGAAGGGGTGGAAAACGGACGCCAACAGCAGAAAGAGTCTTGCCTACCTGTACAAGGTTTCCTTCACCTGGGGGCCAAACAAAGCTGACCCATCAAAGGGAGAATTTGTGAAGGATCCAGGCTTGGCGTCTAAGAGCCACACCTGTCCATCAGCAGCATAAGATATGGAGGAGTTAGCAATGGAATTGAGGGTTCCGCAATCTTTCTTGGGCCCCTGCAGCTGTAGGATCCTGAACTACTTCTCCCAGCTCCTTCAGGATATCTCTGGAGTCTGGTGAAGTGACAAAGATAATTCAGCAAAGGTCGCTGAGGAAAACATCATCCATGGTCCTAGAGTCCTTATTAGGAGGATGAAGGATCTGCAAGTTCCTTGCAGCCACCACCATGGCATCAGCGGGACACCCTTTGTAAGGAATTGTTTGTCACTGGGGCAGTTATAAATTTAGAAGGCCTCCTAGGGACTGGCTCTACAGAGTCAGGAGCTGTCCACGCCTCGGTGCTATAACCTGCATAAGGGGAGACACCCAGGAGGTGGAGGGCCGAGATCCAAACGCCTCTAGGTATACTGACTCATCCTCAGAGGGATTGTTGGAGGCCAGTTTCCCTCTGTTTCAGAAGTTCTAGGATGTCTGAGAAGGAGACATCCTCAGAGGGGATCTAGGGATCCCTCTGACTCATCAAAGTCAGTATCAGTGACAGACTCAGGGAGTCTACATGCTTCCTCTTACAAGTCCTCTTCCTAGGAGGATCTCCCAAACATCAGGAGAATCAAATTCCCAATGGGGAAACCTGAGGCGGAGGATCTCTGGGTCCTGTAGCAAGAGAAGTGGCAGAGATGTCAACAGGTACAATAGAGGGAGGAGCTACGGAAGAGACTGCTGACTGATACCAGTGGCCAGTACACTCTTCATCACAATGCTCCCTCCCAGGCAGGTCCGAGAGACCGAGCTAGGAACCCAGGGCCACCGAAGGGAAGTCTCCGAGGCAGATGTCGGAGCCGAGCTCACCAAGGCCGAGGCTCCAAGGGAAGAGCTGGTTCGGACAAGGGTCCGATGCCACTCACCCTCGGAGGAGACCATGGAAGCCCGACCACCGAATCCCTCTAAAGAAGAGGAGATAAGAGTAGGGGCTGAAGGAACAGAAGGGGGTATCCGTCCTCCAGCCGTAGCAGTAACCCTGCCCGAAGACTCCAACTCCAAACTCTGGGGTAGAGTTGAAGGAGGAACTGTAACGGGGTGTGGACCAACAGTCGTCTGCTGAGACGGACTGTGTAGCATTTGGGCCAGTACCTGTGACTTGAGCAATCTACTGACCACTCTCAGGTCATGGTCTGACAACCTGACGACCTTGAAGATCGGCTCCGATGGCGATAGAAGAGGAAGGAGACCTCGACCTCTTCCTGGAATGGGTCATCGGAGCCGATATTATTGATCCTGTCGGCACCGGACCGGAGCCGGCAGAACGCTCGATGTATCGGCTCCAGCCGAGCCGATACAGCCACCAGAGTAAGGGTGACGGAGCCGATCGGAGCCGACACCGATGCCTGTGCCACATGGGTGTCGGAGCCGATCGGAGCCGACACCGATGCCCGCGGGTGTCGGAGCAACCGACCCCACAGTGGTCATAGATCCAGAATCGGCTCCAGCCGAATCTCTCGACTCTATAGTCGGAGCCGAGGCCACAGGCTTAGAACCAGAAGCCTGGGTCTTGGCAGATTTTGTTGATTTGAGAGCCCTCCGCTTAAGAAGACCCCTCAGAATCAACTTATTCCTTCTCTCCTGCAGGACTCTCTGGCTGAAGGAGTGACAAATAGCACAGGAGTCCTGCAGGTGAAGAGGGCTAAACAGTGTGTGACCGTCTGTCAGAGACATCTTCTGACAGCACGAGTCACACTTCTTAAAACCTGAAACCCTCTCTTTAGACATGGTGCCCAAAACACACACACACCAGTCCAATTAAATTAAATTAATCCCAAAGGGGATATAGTAAATTAAACCAACACACACACCCTAACAGGGGGATGGGAAAGGAAATTAACTGACTAAAAATTTAAAAGAGACAGGGATTTCTGTCAGAAAAATTAAGTTTAAAGTTAAACTATCAAATATAAAAAGTTTTTAAGTAAAGGGGCTTAAATGTCACAAAGTGAATTACTTACCAGGAGCTGGTAAAGAGAAGACGAGATCTGGGTACTTCCTGCCTTGCATCATGGGATATGGGGCTGCCTCGAGCTGGTAAAAGTTCGAAGCTTAAAGGTAGTTTAAGTCGAGCCGAACCCATCAAGCAAGAATGAAGGCGAGATTGACAACTTAACATTGTAAGTTAGGCATTTTTTGAATTTTTATAACTTTCTTAAGTTCTTCTAATGGTTCAGAATCATTTTTAATGTTAATAGTGTATCATTAGCAAATAGCATTAATTTAGAAACCTATTTGTGGTTTATCTTTAAACCTTGAATTCTTGTATTTGAATTAATTAGTATTACAAGTATATCAATAGCTAAATCAAATAGCAGAGGGGAAAGAGGACAGTCTTCTTTAGTTTCTTTAGTTAAATTTATAAAAGTATATGGACCTAATTTTATATATGCTTTATTATTGCTGCAAATATATGTTAACATTGTACCAAACTAAGAAGAAAAAATTATATATATATATATATATATATATATATATATATATATATAAGCCGCAGTGGTGCAGCGGTAGCATTGTCGACTCACAGCAAGAGGTTCTCCCCTTCGATTCTCGGCTGGAATGCCTTCTGTGTGGAGTCTGCATGTCCTCCCCGTGGTCGAGTGGCTTCCGAAAGACATGCGTGAATGGGCGTGCATTCACTGAAGGTTGGGCATCGGGCTGGCAACTCGGCACCATAAAAAAAATCTACTGCTAATCATTAGCAGACCAGAGTTCCACTGTGGTGACACCTAATCAGGAAAAGCCAAAAGAAAAACAATATATATATATATATATATATATATATATATATATATATATATATATATATATAAATACTTCAGTACTTCAAATGGGTAATCCCAATCTAGTGAATCAAATGTTTTTTCAATATTTAGACTAATAAATAAAGATTCAACTTTCCTAGTGTTCATCATACAGCATCTACACCCTAGTGAGACTAGAATGTAGCTAAGGACCTATCTGAGTGGTGATTGTTGTCCTAAGGCCCAGTCTATGGTGCTACTATTTGTTAGAGTGTTTGAAATAAATTTAATTTCATTGGTACTTGTTGCCCAGGTTAGAGCGGGTTTGCGTAACATGCACCACCTGCATAACTGCACACAACCGAGCAATGAAGGATACCACTGGTGGTTATAGATGCAAACTCTTAGAATGATAATTTTCTGCCCAGTTAGACACTCAGCTGAGCCTACACAAGTCTTACCCATTAAGCCCTTTGGAGTTTAGAAGTTTTTCTTGTCCCTTAGCCATACCTGGTCCTTCTAGTCCCCTCCCTGTTACTGACCACAGTATTTCACCTAGCATTAAGAATGGCATTTTCCCACCATTTCTCCAGCCAATCTGAATAACATGGGCATCCTGAGGCAATGTAGCAATTGCTTCATGTACACTGACAACCCACTTCTCCTGATTCACATAAATTCAATATGTGAGAGATGCATCTATATTAAGAATATAGAATCTAGGGTCTCTCACTCACAAATCAGTATATCAGAAATTAATCAGGTTGTCAGCTCACTATCCATGCATACAACCACTAAACCTATATATGCAGAGTCTCTCACTAGAAGCCTACCTAAAGATCAAAGACCTCCCAAACACAAAAACACTTGTCTTAATACATTCTCAGCAAATCACAGTACACATACAAACACATGCACCAGCATCTCACCAAACATGCCCCTAAGGCAAAACACAAAATCATATGTTTTAGTCATAGGTGACTCCATTGTGAGACATACATATTTCAAACTCACAATGTTGGATAAGGAAAAAGTCATGGTTGGCAGTCTGTCAGGTGCCAGGATTTACCACTTCAAACTTGCACTCAAGGCACTGTTATGACTCTGTCATAGTCCATGTTGGTGTGAACAACTTGAGATGTACCTCACTGGACTGTATGAAGAGAGATATGACTGAGCTCTCTGATTATGTGTCCCAGGTGGATATGTCTTTTGCCTTAAATGCCATTCTACCTTCACCTAGGATGATGCCTCAATACAGATAAAAAATGAATGACTTCTACAATTGGCTTAGTTTCTGGTATTATTCTAAGGGGACCAGTACCTGCCAGCCTGTCATGACATGGCTGATAGACCACAATGCTTTGCAAGTGACCACCTGTCACCTCTGGGTTCTTGCTCCCCTCATAGTACCCTTTTAGGCAATGTCACAAAAACAAAATTCCTACATAAAAAATATCCTCAAAAAACAACCTTAAGGTTATGCTGTAAATACTAAGAGTCTAAATCTGAAACTGCACTCACTAGAGGAACTCCACACCTTGGCAGATGCAGACATCGGTGCAGTCACAGAGACCTGGCCATACTGGGATATAATGTCTTCCACACGTTCAGACCACAACATGAATGTGTGAAAACTAAAGGATGAGGAGTATGAATATTCAACAAAGATAAATACACCTCCAGATTGATAAAAAAGTATGATTCCCTAGAGTTACTCCATGTGCAAATAACTATAGAAAAGACCCCTCTCCAAGTTGTTGTCAGCTATATATTCCATCCATGAACCATGATATCCAAACTGCCTACTTGGGTCTACTTGAGTCACTCAAAATGCAACCAAACACCCTGGTTATGGGTGACTTCAACTACCCATCCATAGATTGAGTAAATTAGACATGTACAAACACACTTACCCAAAGGTTCTTGGACTTTATTCACTCAAATGCCTTGCAGCAGATAGCTGGGCCCAAACATTCTAGATTTGGGTACTCACCAGCATGGTAGAATGGTGCTCCACCACAAATGTACAGCCGTGCCTGGTGAAGTTTGATCATAAATTAGTCTCTTTCGAAGTAACAATAGTATCAGAGCCCACCTGTCAGGAGAAATTAGGCTAAAAACATCTCCAAAGCCAACTACATCATACAAGAAGGCATTAATAGCTTCAAAGCTCCTGTCCCCACTGACGGCAAGGACACCTATACTGGGATATACATCAATGCATTGTGTAAACATCTATACAGTTGTACTGACTCAGCCATTCCTGATAGGAGCAAAGCAAGATCTTCAAGAAAAAGCAATCCTGCCTGGTGGACATCTGCCATAAACAGGTTATATAATAAGAGGAAGAAATTGATGTCCAAGAGCAAGAAGGAACGATCTCAGAATTGGAAGCACACCCTTCTCAGCTTGAACAAGCAAATAAGACATTTTGTAAAGTCCTCTAAGGTTAACTATGACTCTAGATTAGCATCCCTACCTAAGGATAACCATAAGGCATTCTTTAGCTACATCTAAAACCTTAAACGAAAAGTCCACACTTGCACTGAACTGGTAAAGTATGGTGCCAAATATACTGAACCAGTGGAAATAGCCAACCTGCTAGTGGACAGGTTCAGTGAAAACGTCTCTCACGTGTCCTCACCACATACACCCGAAAAAATTAATACCACCTACTCTCCACCTAGTATCTCTACAGAGCAGGTCTTAACCACTCTCTCCAAGGCCACAAACATAGCCTCTATGGGACCTGATAACATCCCAGGCTGCATTCTCAATGCTTTAAAACAGGAATTAGCAACATCATTTGATACTCTTTTCAACCACAGCCTAAGCATTGTTGTTTCCCTGATGAATGGAAAACAGCTACCATCATCCCTTTGCACAAGGAGGGGTGCATCCACTGACCCTGGGAACTATAGCTCCATTAGACTAACCAGCCTTATTAGCAAGGCCATGGAGAAAGAATCATCATGGACCTTATCAGCAAGGATATAGGAGACATTCAAACACTTGACCTGACCCAGTTTGGTTTTGTTAAAGGGTGATCCTGCCTACTGAACCTGGTGGACTTCTTTGAGACTGTTGCCAAAGCCCTGGATGAAAGGAAGTCTGTATATATGGCTTACCTAGCCTTGGCCAAAGCATTTGACACAATCCCTGACTCAGGAATCATTGAAAATCTCACCTAGCTGGAGGTCAACCCATATACTGTCAGGTGGGTTGCAAATTGGCTCACCAACAGAACACATACAGTCAAAATAGGGGGCTCCACCTCCACCAGTAGACCCATTACCAGTGATGTTCCACAGGCACCACTGCTGGGGCCCATATTGTTTAGAGTATACTTCTCAGAAGTACAGGCAAAAATAAAAGGTCTGCGGCTGACAAAATTTGCTGATGACTGCAAACTGGGAACAGTCATTGAGTCCCCAAATTATGTCAACATTCTACAAGAAGGACTTATGCAAATCAATGACTGATGCCAAAGTCATGCTCTTAAACTCAATGCAAAAAATGCATTATCATTCCCTTTGGCAAAGATGATGTCCTTGCAGATTACCATATTAATAACAACACCCTAAGCTCTAAATCAGTGGTGAAAAATTTGGGCACACAGGTTGACAGTAACCTTACTTTTGATCATCATGTCTCCACAGTGCTCACCTGATAAGCAAGAGAAGAGCTTCCAGAACAAAAGAGGTTAGAGTTCAGTGCTCCCTTTGGTAGGCACTTAATAGGCACCTGCAGCAACATGGAGAGACTTCAAAGGTTCCTCACAAAGAAAATTCATGGTTTTCAACACGTCTTACATGAAGAGACTGAAATCATTGTCACGATACTATGTATAGTATAGACTACTCAGAGGTGACCTGTGCCCTGCATACAGAGTGACCTCTGATCTTTCCTTAATGGAAATGCTGCACATTCATTAGTCAAATGGTACATTATTCACTCACTCTAGGGACCTTAGCCTAGCATGTGACAGCAACAGGACTTGTTGGAGAAACAGATATGTCTCCCAGAGGTCGCCTCCTCTCTGGAATAAACTTCCAATATAGGTGAAACAGAGGCTTTCATTAATGCTTTTTAAGCATAACTTGGATGACTGGATGGGAAACTGCAAATCCACCCCAGGAGTTTCATCTGTGTCCCTCTTAGATAGGTCCAGTTGATGCTGATTGAGATCTGCTTATAGCATAGAGCACATCTTTAAACATTTAAGGGAACAGGGGTTGAACTTGGATAGGCTTGTAAAGACCCTAGGGCCATTCGCCTAGTAACCTCCTATAAACTTATGAACATATAAGAATAATTAGCCTTTTAATATTATCAGAAGTTTGCCTTTTGTAGATAAACCTAGGTTGATCTAAACTAATTATATTTACTAAGATTATTTTCATTCTATCAGCCAATACACGTAGAAATTTTATAATCTACATTTAGCAAAGAGATGGGTCTATATGAAGAACAATTCTGTGGGTCTTTACCTTCTTTTATAATTGGAATAATTAAAGAATGATTCCAAGAAGGCGCTTGATCTAGATTTTGTACCTTTATCATGACATTATGCAAATTTGTTATAATATTTTGAGGGAATAATTTATATAGTTCCTAGATAATATCATCATTTCCATAAGCTTTATGAGATTTGATGTTTTTTTTTTTGCTTTTTTGCTTTTTGAATAACTTCTTGTAAAGAAATAGGTTCCGATAGAATATTTTTTGTGAGGAAGATATTTTTAATTAAGGATTGCTCAATAGTTATTATTAAATCCTTTTCTCTACTTATCACTCCTTGATTCAAAGATGAACAATAATTTCTGAAAATTTCCAAGATGTCGCCAACATCTGAATTTAACTTACATGTTATAGGTTTATTTTAGGTGCATAGGTTCATAGGTGTGTATTAGGCTAATGGCCCTGGAGCCTTTACAAGTCTAGCCCATAGGATTACCCTGGCATCGTGCCACCTGACATTAGTTCTCAGTGCCTCTGTTGAGTAGAGTCACTGGAGTGATCCCAGGGGTGAATTTTCTATTTCCCATCCACTCGTCAAGCTTTCTCTTGAAGAGGACCAGTAAGGTGCTCTGTTTGAGATGTATGGGAAGTCTATTCCATAGCATGGGCAGTCTCTGGGTTATGAACCTGCCCCTCCAGCATGTTATGTTGATTGTGGTAATGAGGTTGAGGTCTCGGGAGCATGTGGTGTGGAGGGATTGAGATTTCTTTAGATATAGCATTTCTAGCAGAGCTGTGTCAGACATGGCTTTGTAAGTCAAGCAGAGATCGCCTCTAAGTAGGCAATATGAGACAAAGAATAGTTGGAGATTTTTGAGTCTGTCCATATAGGACACGTGTTTAAGGCCTAGGATCCTCTTTGTGAGGTACTTTTGTGGCCTCTCCAGTTGTTGCAGGTGTCTAGTGAGATACATGCTAAATGGGGCATTCTACTTGATGACTGGCCTAATGAGGGAAGAGTAGAGGGAGACAATGACCTCTTTCTTCCTTGATGTAAAACCCTTAGTAATGAGATGTGCCACATAGAAGGACTTTCTGACCACAGTGGTGATGTGATGGTGAAAAGGGAGGTTGCTGTCAACCTGTGTTCGCAGATTTCTTATAACACTGTCTGTGTTCAGTGGACTAACATCGATGTGGTAATTCATGGGAACCAGGCTTTTCCCAAAGGGAATGATGACATATTTATTTGGCATTGAGCTTAAAATTATTCTGACACCAGTCACTGGTCTCAGTGAGACCTTTCTGTAGGATGTCAACATCACTTGGGAAGTTAATAATAGCTCTGTCAGCCAGAGTCTCTTTGTATTGGCCTGGACTTCAGAGAAGCAGATACCAAACAGGAGAGGACCCAGGACCAAACCCTGTGAGACCCCACTCATGACTGGTTAGCAGTCTTACTTGGAGTCAGCTACTTTCATACTGTGAGTTCTATCTGTGAGCCAGCTTGCAACCCACCTAGTGATATGGGGATGATGCCTAGCTTAGTGAGGTTTTCTATGATTCCTGAGTGAGGAATGGTATCAAAGGCCTTGGCCAGATCAAGGTAGGCTGTATGAACCCCCTTGCCTTCATCCATAGCTCTAGAGACTGACTCAATGAAGTCTATCAGGATGAACAGGCATGATCTACCCTTCATAAAACCAAACTATGTAGGATCCAGAGTTTACAGATACCCTATATCCTTGTTTATTAGGTCCATGATGATGCATCCCATAGCTTTGCATATCAGGCTCATTAGGCTAATGGCGCGATAGTTCCCAGGGTCTGTGTCCACTTCTCCTTTGTGGAGAGGAATGACTGTAGCAGTGCAGCATTTGGTAGGGATAAAGCCTGTGGTGAGGCTGTGATTGAACAGGGTACACAGGTGAGGTGCCAGTTCACTCTGTAGTTCATGTAGAACACAGCCAGGGATATTGTCAGGTCCAATAGAAGCTGTATTCTTGACTTGGACAGTGCTGTTTTAACCTGTGCACCAGTAATACTGGGTACCTGGCAATCTACTGGTATTGTGATGGGTCCTTTGGGGGGGAGAGGTGTAAGATTGGCACTGAATCTTTCAGCCAGTATATTGACAATATCTGTTGGCTCATTATAGGAGGTACCATTATGCAGTAGCTCAGAGCAAATCTGGGTATTGCCGAGGAGATTCTTTGAATAACTATAGAAGGCCTTGTGGTTGTCTTTACTATCTGCTGCAATTCTGTTTTCATAGCTAGCTTTAGAGGATTTGATGACGGATCTCAACTTTTTGTTGAGGCTGATAAGGGAGTTTTTCCAATCTGTGGACTTGACCTTATTCCGCATCAATTTCCTCCTTGTCTGGTAAAGCTTGTTTATGGCTTTACTTCCTTAATAGCACTATTTGTTTCTTTTTGATATTTTTTAGTGTGTTTAGTAGATCTTGAATAGGATGGAGTTTTTAATTTTTCTAAAGCTAATTCATTTTTATAAGATAACAATTTGTTATATTTATTATTAAATGCCTTTAATTCTTCCCTATTAACTCCTGATTTGTTGTCTTCTTTTTACTGTCTTTTAACTTTATTTGCATATCTAATAATTATTTATTCCATTCCTTTATTTGTGTTTAAACCAGGATATAGTTCTACCATAAATATATGCTTTAAAAGAGTCATAAACCATTATTGTTTTAAAGCCAACAGTGTTATTAAATAATAAAAAGTTATCTATCTCCTCAAATAGCCATGTTTTATACTGTTTCATTTTGGTAATATCTGTTGAAATTCTAGAAATATATGTCAGTCCTTTAAAATATGTTTCAATATTTAAAACTAATGCATTATGGTCTGAAAATGGACATGGTATTATATTAAAATTGGTTATTTTGGAAGTGATATCTTGAGAAATCAGTAATTTATCAATTCTTGTTTGAGTAGCATACTTGAAAGAATAATGTGTGAAATACAAATAATTTTTATCTTTATAATTACATGTATCTTTAATGTTAAAAGAATCTTTCCATGTATTAAAAGATTTAGCAATGGATTATAATTTGAATTTTCTACTATAACTGGATTCAGAGTCATCCAAAAGACAGTTAAATCACTGCCTAAAATGAAATTTCTCTTTTAATTATTAATTATAAAATCAATGTTTTTTTAGCTAATTTAACTCCCATTCTAGGAAATCAGTATAGATTGATCAAGGTCCCTATTATGTTTCTATATTTTATAATAACTAATGTGAGTAAACCTTCTTTTTCTGCATGTTTGGATACAATTTGAGGCATTTGAATCCTTTTTCCCCATAAAATAGCTACTCTTCTTAAATTTAAAAGATTGAGCTAAGATTATATATTTATTACATTTCCAATACTGATTATCATTCCCATTAGAAAAATGTGTATCTTGGAGGAATACAATATGAAGTTTGTTTAATTCCAAATATTTTAATAAATTAGCTCTATTTTTAGTATTATTTAAACTTAGCCATGGTTCTGGTGGAAATCAGAATTGTGCTGGACTTGTCAGTGTGTCAGCTTGTTTCCCTTCTAGAATGTTGCATATGGTGCTAGGCAACATAGCAGTACAGATAAAATAATGACCAAAATATCCCTAGTGCATAAAAGAAAAATGCCTAACAGCAATCGAGTATCTTAAGCTGCAGACAAAGCTGCTACCTTACAAAAAAATTACCTTCCCCAATACAATGATGCTAGCCAGCTCCTCATAATGATAGCATACATAATTCCAGGGCATCCTAGCATCCTGGTCTACCATCAAAACAACTGATTGAAGATTCTTAATCAATCACCAGGCAGTCAAGACAACAAACCACAGCACATTGAAGGAAGGCAGCTTTGCTGTTAACAGCTATGTGGAAGCACCCTTACTCACCTTACTAATAACTGGCCAAACCTAACCTTCACCCTGCCTTTTACTCTAACCATACAACTTGACCTTCAAACCCTTTTGATAATACTACCACTATTCAGACAAATTTGAACTGAATATGTGTTGTGTTTTGGTGTTCCAGTAACAAAAGGAAATTGTATGTTTGCTTTTGGGATTTATTTTCTTTTAGATGTTTTCATATTTTCCATTTACTGAATTTTAAAAAGTTGGCATTGATCACTTCAGTTGTGATGCTTTTTAGGTTCATAGGTTCATAGGTAGGTACTA